>NC_083243.1:28619004-28919004 GCF_032191835.1 Heteronotia binoei
AATCAAGCCCCAGAACCTTTCCATAGAGATATTCCTGGGCTTCTCAGGTCCAGTTCTAGGTTTCTAGGGCCTCAGGCAGAGAGCTCTCAGGGGTCCCCAGCCCCTCCTACATCTACAAACTCCCCACCTTCCTTCTTTCCTTCCTTTGAGAGCCAGTTTGGTGCAGTGGTTAAGTGTGTGGACTCTTATCTGGGAGAACCGGGTTTGATTCCCCCACTCCTCCACATGCAGCTGCTGGTGTGACCTTGGGTCAGCCATAAGTTCTCTCAGAGCTGTTCTGCTCAAGAGCAGTTTCTGTCAGAGCTCTCTCAGCCACACCTACCTCACAGGGTGTCTGTATGGGGAGGGGAAGGGGAAGGAGATTGTACGTCGCTCTGAGACTCCTTCAGGTTATAAAGGGCAGAGTATAAATCCAATTCCTTCCTTCCTGCTTGTGTGCTCTTCCACTGCCAATGCTCACTACTGCCTATAGCACTTGACCTAGTGATATGGGCCAATGCATGTAGCTGGGGGCATGGTAGTGAGCAGGACTTGGCAGCAATGGTCCCCACCAGAAGCCCAGGGCCCTGGCAGTTGCCACCCCTCAGGGTATGCTGATGCCAGCCTTGGCCCCAGGCTTTGCCATGCTGGGTTCCGTAGAACTGGGTTCAGTAGAAGCCTCCTTAAGAGGTTATCCAGGACTTTTAAGTTCACACCTCTGAACGCCATCACCATATGAAAAGCTGAGCTTGCACCTTAAGTGTGAGATGGGTGGGTGTTGCAAGTGAATCTGAGACTGCTACTGGCACAGTAGCCTGCCTTAATTTTGCTCTTGGGAAGACTACCCTTTAGATTTGCACAGCCTTGCAAGTAATTATGTTGGGTGTAATCGGCAAATTTCATTTGCTTGCCCTGCTCCGGAGCCTCTGTGTAAGTCTCTTAGCCCTAGGTGCTGCTGCAGCTGCCTTTTGGAATTGAGCAGGGCTCTGCTGTGTCCTTCAGACTCAGGGGCACTCAAGCCCTCTGTGTACCCAGATGAATGTGCCCTCATGTGCCACTGGAGACGGGCATGAACTGCATTGTTGCGATTCATTTTGGTTCATCATCAAACCACAAACTGAACCATGAGCCAGAGGTTGGTTTGTGAACTGAACCTGTCCTTAGCGCTTCATCATGACCACTGCTTTTGGCTCCTCGCAAAAAAAGAGAAGAAGTTAGGATTAGAAAGCAGGGGGGTTAAATGGCTCCGAGTGATTTAAACCCCTGCTTTCTACTCCCGGTGAAAAACAGTTTAGCAGTGGGGAGCAGAAAGCAGGGTTTTAAATGGCTCAGAGCAATTTAAAATCCTGCTTTCTGCTTTTTACAAACTGGTAGTGGGAATTAATTAATTAATTATAATATGGTGGTGTGCTTAGTATAGTCACGAGATCCTAAGACTGTCTGGCAGCTAGAAGTTCTAGCTCTTTTATCATTATGCATCACTAGGTGGCAAGCTAGACTTTTTAAAGGCAAGAGACGTTTCAGAAGTGGTTTGCCATTGCCTGCCTCTGTGTCATGACCTTGGTATTCCTTGGAGGTTGCCCTTCCAAATACTGGGTTGACCCTGCTTAGCTTCCAAGATCTGACGAGATCAGGCTATCCAGGTCAGGGTGGGAGATTTCCTGCCATAGCAGCTGAACTGAGCCTGTGTGAGTTAAATGCTGTCAAGTCACTTCCAACTTATGGTGACCCTATGAATTAATGGCAGGCCTTAGGGGGGTTTTTTTGTAGCAGGAACTCATTTGCATATTAGGGCACCCACCCCTGATGTAGTCAATCCTCCAAGAGTTTACAGGGCTCTTAGTACAGGGCCTACTGTAAGCTCCAGGAGGATTGGCTATATCAGGGGTGTGCATCCTAGTATGCAAAGGAGCTCCTGCTATAAAAAAAGCCTATATGACTCAGTATTGTAATACTTGCCATTTTATCCTCATGTCCTTTCTTAATAATCCCCAGCATGGAATTTTGCCTTTGTCATCGGTGCACTTATGGAGTGAACATTTTCATTGAACATCTATTCTGTGTCCAGGTCAGTGTTCCCTCTAAGCTGAGTTAGCATGAGCTAGCTCACAGATTTTTAGCCTCCATTTCACACATTTTTGTCTTAGCTCAGGAAGGATGACCCCAGAGCGCACTAATTGATGCAGTAGCTCACAACTTTAATGCCAAGAACTCGCAAAGTAGAATTTTTGCTCACAACACTCGAGGGAACATTGGTCCATGTAATGGTACTTTGTGTTTGTTTTGCTGTGGTAGCTTTCAGAGTCTAGTAGTAGATGCTGGGAAGACCTGGAAACTCAACCCGATAGTGCGGTGAACTCTCTTAATAACAGAAAACATCCAAAAGTGAACTCGTACATCGCAAATGTGGCAGAATCAGAAGCCACCCTCCCTTCAGAAGAACAAAAATCCTTCCAGAAGACTGCAATGTGGGTCTCAACAGGAAGACTTGGGGACATTGACATGGAAACCACCAACAACCTCCACAGCCTCTGTGCTGGCGTCAAAGTTAATTTATGCCAAAGATCTTCTAGGCCCTCTGACCACCCTAAAGACATGGGGGTCTTTGCTGAAGCGGCAGACCCGGTGTTTGATCCCTCCTTGCTCATGGATATTGACCCTTCGGATTCTGCAGGGCTCCCGCAAAATTTCCATGTGTCTCTCTCACCGCAGCCTGCGCCAGCAGCCCCAATTGGTGACATCGTGATGCACAATGAAACGGGCATCAGAAAGGCCAAAGAGATGCCCATTCTAGAGCGAGTGGGGGAAACTCTGAGGAAACAGAAACTGCGCGTAACGCAGGCTTGAAGCACAAAAATGGGATTGCTGCTGATATTATGTGTGACACAATAAATCACAGTTGGGTGCATTGAGCATGGGTGAAGACACTTCTCTTTTTCTTTTTCTGCCTTTGGCTAAAAAGAAGGTTTCAGATGTGGCTCAGCAGACCACTAAGCTGCTTCCATAGAGTCGCCAACTCCAATTCAAGAAATATGTGGGAACTTTGGGGGTGGAGCCAGGAGCAAGGGTATGACAAGCATAATTGAACTCCAAAGGGAGTTCTGGCCATTGCATTTAAAAGGACTGCACACCTTTTAAATGTCTTCCTTCCACTGGAAATAATGGATAGGAGCACCTTCTTTTGGGGCTCATAGAATTGGACTCCCTGGACCAATCGTTTTGAAACTTGGGGGGGTATTTTGGAGAGAGGCACTGGATGGTATACTGAAAATATGCTGCCTCTAGTTCAAAAAACAGCCCCCCCAGATACCCATGGATCAATTCTCCATTATTTTCTATGGGAATTGGTCTCCATTGGAAATAATAGAGTTCCCAGCAGACATTTTGCTCCCCTCCCTCTGCTTTCTGATGACCCTGAAGTGGGGGGGGGAGGGTCTCCAAACTGGGGGATCCCCTGCTCCCACCTGGGGATTGGCAACCCTAGAGGCTCAACTGTGTCTGGTTTTGGATCCTACAAATTATTTCCATGTTTGCTGGATACTTTCTGCTGCGGAGCTTGAAAAGGGCCCATTAAAATCTACTGATCTTGCACAAATACAGAAGATAAAGTGCGTTCCTGGCATGCATGGAAATTGTTTACAGGATCCAAGCCTCTATTAGCCTTTCTATGAGGTTTAGGGGAGGGATGGTGGCTCACTGGTAGAGCATCTGCTTGGTAAGCAGAAGGTCCCAGGTTCAATCGCTGGCATCTCCAACTAAAAAGGGTCCAGGCAAGTAGGCGTGAAAAACCTCAGCTGGAGACCCTGGAGAGCTGCTGTCAGTCTGAGTAGACAATACTGACTTTGATGGACCAAGGGTCTGATTCAGTAGAAGGCAGTTTCATATGTTCATATGTTAAAAAAAAAAAAAATCCAAGGGACCAGGTGGATTAGCAGTAACTGTTCAAGATACCTTTGACTTCCAAAGGCAGATTAAACCAACACCCAAGAAGACTTCACTCAGGTCAAGGGGCCAGAAGCCACGTCCTCTCTCTGTTTAAAGTTCATGGCAATGCCATGTAGCCACTGAGAGGCTATTTAGGGTTGCCAATCTCAAGGTAATGACTAGAGATCTCCTACGACCACAACATTCCCAGACAACAGCTGCAACAGTAGAAGTGGAAGGGTTGGGGAGGGGAGGGGTGGCACTTCAAGCAATGGAGGGTGGCAACCTTAAACAAGGTGTGTGCGGGAAGGTTATGGAGCCTCTCTTCTGTCCGTTCATTTCTGTGTCATAAATAGACTCTCCTGTCCACACACCTTGCTTTATATGTGAAAAAGAACCATGTAAACGACATACAGTCAGGCCTTCTGGTTTATTTTGGCCCTTTGGACTTCAATTTGTGCAACCCTATTCTTGTATATATCCTCTGTGTGTGTGTGTGTGTGTGTGTGTACATATATATAGGGCTTTTTTGTTCAAGAACACATAGGAACGCAATTCCAGCTGGTGTGGTGTCAGGAGGTGTAGCCTGTTATGCAAATGAGTTCCTGCTGGGCTTTTCTACAAAAAACTGTGAAACAATGGCAGCATTAGGGGTGTGGCCTAATATGCAAATGAGTTCCTGCTGGGCTTTAAAAAAAACAAAAAGCCCTGTGTGTATATATATAAAACAACAATCCTGTGAGGTAGGCTATCAGTTGAGAGCATGCGATTGGCCCATAGTTATCCAACAAGTTTCAATAATAGAGTGGAGATTTGAGTCTGGTTATCACAAATTCAAGTCTGACACTGTTCATCATTACACCTTGCTGGTGTGATAGCTATCACTTTGCCATATAGAACAAGATCACTAGAAATGGTACAAGGAATAATCTAATTTCCCCCTCTGTGTGCAGAAAATAGAGTCTAGGCCTGGCATGGAAAGAATGATATATATTCACATGTGCCACTTAAAAATTTCCTTTCAGCCCCACTTCCCGGTTTGGGGAAATGCACAAAGGTTGTCCTAAATGTGCTTTTATTAGGTTTCTGCTTTGTTGATGTCCATGCAAGAAACCTGATAGACATTCTCCATCCTTTCTGTGCTTTACAACAGGGGTTTTCACTTTGGGGGAAGAGATGACTTTGGAGCTAGGCCAAATCTGGAAAAAAACACCCTTTATTATATACTTTGAATCCACAAAGAAGAATGTGCTTTTGAGTTAACACCCATCTTGGTGACCTCAATCATGGGTTGTTCAAAGATAGCCTGCTTCTGAAGCATTTCCAAACTGAAGCACTTTTTTCTAACACCCACAATATTCCTTCTAAGCTGAGGTTAGAGTGAGCTAGCTCAGCTTCTTAGCCTCTGGCTCACATATTTTTGGCTTAGCTCAGGAAAAATGCCCCCAGAGCAAACTAATTTATGCAGTAGCCAAATCTCTATCAAAAACTACCCAGAAGTGGAGGAGAGGGGTCAATGAGAAGACTCTGGGAAGCAGTTTATGACTTCTAGAGGGGATTGGATAAACATATGGAGCAGAGGTCCATCAGTGGATATTAGCCACAGACAGTGTTCTCCCTAAACTGAGGTTAGAGTGAGCTAGCTCACACTTTTTTAGCCTCCAGCTCACATATTTTTGGCTTAGCTCACGAAAAATGCCCCAGAGCAAACTAATTTATGCAGTAGCTCACAACTGCCAGTTGCAGTCGCTCACAACTAGGAAGCCCAGTAGCTCACAAAGTAGAATTTTTGCTCACAAGACTCTACAGCTTAGAGGGAGCATTGGCACCCACATAACATCCTACTGTAATCGTTTTCTATGTCCTCAATACCTTCTTTACCAAATCAGCTTTGCTCTGCTCTTATAGGAAAAAGGTGTCATCCAAGTAAGTTATTTTCTAATAGTTTTACACACATCAGTGCGATTTCCTGAGATCAGACCTTTGTGGCTACCATTTCCCTCAATGTGCCAAAACAGGACTTTAAAAAAAAAAGTAATTGCTAATAGCCCTATAGCAATTACCATGGAGGGGATGCTGGGAAAATGGTGGCTGATAGAGGGAAGTAGGGTTGCCAGTCTCCAGGTGGGGCCTGGAGATCTCCCACTTTTACAACTGATCTCCCCTGGAAAATGGCTGCTTTGAAGGATGGACTCTATGGCATTCTCCCATGCAACGAGTCTCACATGGTTGGCTCCACAGCTGGCAACCCTGGGAGCAGCCATACCGAACTATTTCAAGTGAGTCTATCAGGAAGAACCATCAGTTCCCTACATTGTAGGGTTGCCAGTCCCCAGCTGGGGGCAGGGGATCCCCCGGTTTGGAGGCCCTCTCCCTGCTTCAGGGTCATCAGAAATCGGTGCTGGACACTCCATTATACCCTATTGAGATTGATTCCTATAGAGCATATTGGAGAATTGATCCCTGAGTACCTGGGGCTCCAGAGGGGCTGTTTTTTTTGAGATAGAGGCACCAAAATGTCAACATAGCATCCAGTGACTCTCCTCAAAACATCCCCCAAGTTTCAAAAAGATTGGATCAGGGGGCCAAATTCTATGAGCCCCCAAATAGGGTGCCCCTGTCCTCCATTATTTCCTATGGAAAGAAGGCATTTAAAAGTAACACGGTCCCTTTAAATGTGATTGCCAGAACTCTCTTTGATGTTCAATTGTGCTTGCCACACCCTTGCTCCTGGCTCCACCCCCAAAATCTCCTGACTCCACTCCCAAAGCTTCCAGAATATTTCTTGAGTCAGACTTAGCAACCCTACTGCATTGTAAAGAGACTTCTGTGGTTCTGCTTGCTCACAGGAAACCGAAGCTAGCTAGAGCTAGAGTGAGGGAGGGGAGGGATGGGCAATGTTGCACAGCAGTTCAAGGAGGCACTATCCTTACTGGAAAATCTGGGGGGGGGGGGCAGATGAGCCATGCCACCCCACCCCTCCATTTACAGATATATTTTACAAAGCACCTGTGTTTTCAACCCTCACAAAACACTTGTCAAACCTGTTCTGCATTGTCTTAAAGGAGCAGGAAATGTATAGCAAAAGCAAGCTTCAAATTCAGCCCTATATGCCAGGAGTGGCCAAAGGTAGCTCTCCAGAAGTTTTTTTGCCTACAACTCCCATCAGCCCCAGCCATTGGCCATGCTGGCTGGGGCTGATGGGAGTTGTAGGCAAAAAACATCTGGAGAGTTACCGTTGGCCACGCCTGCTATATGCGAGTAAAGAGAGAGGCTAAACCTCAGAATGCAAATTCCCACACATCCTCAGAAGTAGATTTCGGTGGGTAGTTGTGTTGGTCCGAAGCAACAGGACAAAGTTTGAGTCCACTGGCCCCTTTAAGACTGACAAAGTTTAATTCTTCAAAAGTGCGCATGCATATGAAAGCTTATATCCAGAATCAAACTTCATTGGTCTTCAAGGGGCCACTTAACTCAGACTATATTCTCAAAAGCAGTATGTCAGCATTCTTGAACATTAGTTAGTATTTTCTATGATGGGAGTGAAGATGGCACAGTATAGCCCAGGGGTGGACAAACTTGCTTAACATAAGAGCCACACAGAATAAATGTCAGATGAAGGAAGGAAGGAAGGAAGGAAGGAAGGAAGGAAGGAAGGAAGGAAGGAAGGAAGGAAGGAAGGAAGGAAGGAAGGAAGGAAGGAAGGAAGTCAAACAAATAGATGGGAGGAGGGAGATGGAGGTGGAAAGAAAGCAACTTTAACTTTAAATGTATTCTCCAAGCCGCTGGATGGTTTGGCTTGGAAGAAGTGATTTAAAGAGAGTAATGCTTTCTCCAAGCTGGCCGATAGGGTGCTGGAGGCCTTGAGAGCCATATCGTATGTGTGAAAGAGCCTCATAGCTCCCGAGCCACAGTTTGGCCACCCCTGGTATAGCTGATCTGATCTCAGAAGGTAAGCAGGGTCCATACTTACATGGGAGACCACCAAGGAAGACTGTAGAGGAAATCAATGGCAAACCACCTCTGCTTCTCACGTGCCTTGAAAGCCCCTTTGCTGGGGTCTCCTTAAGTCAGCTGTGACTTGATGGCACTTCACACACACAAACACACATTTTCTAGTATCACCCTCTGTCTACCCCGCTGTACTCTGTATCTTCTGCTGCCCTTTATGGAGGTGAGCCATGGTCCCAGCTCTCTCCTGCAGAATTATGACTGCCATCCTGGCCCATTAAGAAAAAGACCATAGGAAACAAGAGGGCTGCTAGGGTTGTCTAACTTCAGGTGACACCTGGGGATCTCCCACTATTGCAATCAATCTCCAGATGACCAAAAATCAGTTCCCCTGGAAAAAATGGCTACTTTGGAGGGAGGACTCTGTGACATTACGCCCTGCTAAGATCCCTCCCTTCCCCAAACCCCACCATCCCCAGAATCCACCCCCCAAATCTCAAGGAGTTTCTGAACCCAGCCCTGGCAACCCTAATGCTGGTGTAGATGGACCACAGGACTGATGACCCAACCACCCCAGCAGAAGTCTTGGTATATTCTTATCCTGGCTCAAGGACCTGCAGAGGTTACTCTATTGTGGAGAAGAGATCCCTGGTCTTGTTGAACTAATGGGCATGTTTGGAATTTCAAGAACATGTATCACAGGGTGTCAAACTCATTTGTTATGAGGGCCGGATCTGATATAAATGAGACCTTGCTGGGCCATGTGGGTACCTATTTAAGATTAGGTAGCAGAGATATAAACTTTATAAAGGACACAGACAAACATGACTAATGATTTTTTAAAAAATAAAATAAAACATGCTTAAAACATTAGCACTTGTTGATCTTAAAGGTGTTTTCTTTGTATTTCTCCCATGGGATTCAGGGAACTGGGCAAAGGAAGCACTGGCTCTTTCCCTCCCTCCCCAGGGGACCAGGAGGCAGAAGAGCCTCAGCCAATGGAGAAAATCAAGGCTTTGCTCTGTAGTTCCTATGCGACTGAGCAAGCCTTGTAAAGCAAGTTGAGACGCGGAAGGAATCAAGAGAGAGGAAGAAGGGAGCAGACAAAAGCCAGTTGCTCAGGGGCCTGATAGGAGTCCTCCAAGGACCTGATTTGGCCCATGGGCAGCATGTTTGACACCCCGATACGTTTAAGCAGGAACGCACTGGAATGGAGTTTCAGCTGGCTTGGTGTCAGGGGTGTGGCCTAACATGCAAATAAGTTCCTGCTGGGCCTTTTTCTAAAAAAAAAAAAAAACCTGTGTGAAACAATTGTGTCATCAGGGACATGGCCTAATATGCAAACAAGTTCCTGGTGGGCTTTTTTTTCAACAAAAAAGCCCTGTGCAAAACAACGGTGACATCAGGGGTATGGACTAATATACACATAAGTTCCTGCTGGACTTTTTATACAAAAAAGCCCTGGGAGCCCTAATGGCTAACATGGGAGGTGCGTCCAATCACATAATGTTGGAGTGTTCTACTAGGGTTGCCAACTTTGGGCTGGAAAATTCCTGGGGATTTGAGAGTAGAGTTTGGGATTGGAAAGGGGAGGGGAGAAGATGGGCTGGAGGTGGTGGTTTCCAAATGGCTGCTCCCTGCAGAAGCAACCCCCCCCCCTGGGCTTTTCAGAAACACCTATTCCAGTGAAGTAAGTTCAGGAGCAGCTCACAGCTTTAGGGAGGAGAACCATTGGAGAAGAAGCAAGTAGGTGTCAGGAAATGTATCAGCAGGCACCAGGGCAGCCATGGCAGACTTGCCAATCTCCAGGTGGGACCTGTAGATCTTCAGGAATTGCAGCAGATGCCCAGACCATGGAGATCAGTTCCCCTGGAGAAAATGGCTGCCTTAGAATGTAAGTTGTATGGCATTATACTCCACTGAGGTGCCTCCCCTTTCCAGGTTCCACAAAGTCCTCAGGTGTAGCGTACTGAGAGCTTTGAATGAAGATCCTTTGTTTTGGAGGCTCCTTGCAGCTGCATTCAGATTGGCTGCCCTTGCTGAGCCAGCCAATCAGGTAATATTTATTTGAATGAAGCCCATCATTTGAGAGGCTCCTTGCAGCTACACTCAGAGTGACTGCCCTTGCTGAACCAGCCAGTCAGGGAATATCCACGTGAATGGAGCTCATGCAAATAAGGGTTTTGAGTGCCTGTTTTTCTATTGGGTTGTTTATTGCAAATTTGCTGGAGGTGTTTTGGGTGCAGTTTCTGTATATATAGTTGGGGTTCGCCGTATGTGAGTTCAGTGGTGTTTCTTGATAATAAAGAGCTATGGTGAAATCACTCTAGTGTCTGAACCCACTACTTTACACCAGGAATTTCCCAGCCCAGAACTGGCAACCCAGCCTGAGTCACCACCCTGAGAATCATTGTCCTGTTGTCTCTTAGTGACAGCAGACAGCGAAATAGAATGCATTTTTGGAGGGATGAGGCATGGTTTGAAATTGCTTGTAAAGCTGCCTTCTGTTTTTACAGCGGTGGCCAAAGTGAAATGAAACTGCTCCTCAGGGTCTCTGAGACGGAATGGTTCTGCTGTATGCAAAGGGGTTTTTCAAAGCCTCTTCTCAATGGGTTTTTTTTAAAAGCTCTAGCAAAATCAAACAGAAGAAGAGATTGGATTTATATCCCGCCCTATACTCTGAATCTCAGAGCAGTCACAATCTCCTCTACCTCCCCCCTGCCCCAACAGACACCCTGTGAGGTAGGTGGGGTTGAGAGAGCTCTTACAGCAGCTGCCCTTTCAAGGACAGCTCCTGCGATAGCTATGGCTAACCCAAGGCCATTCCAAGCAGGCTTAGGGCAGTTTATAATTCATAATAAAACAACAATATAAAAACGTTAGGTTAAAGTGACAGTTGGGTACAATTAGACAATATAGTAAATAGATACATAGACTGCATTCAATAGATACTAGATTGAATGTTGTCGGCGATGGCAGTCATTTCAGCTAATTCCAGTTAATAATTAACTCAGGGCTTTTTTTGCAGCAGGAATTCCTTTGCATATTAGGCCACACCCCCATGATGTAGCTAATCCTCCTGGAGCTTACAGTACGCCCTGTAAGAAGAGCCGTGTAAGTTCTTGGAGGATTGGCTACATCATGGGGTGTGTGGCATAATATGCAAAGGAGTTCCTGCTACAAAAAAAAGCCCTGAATTAACTGCCAAATGCAAGCTGAAATAGCGTGGTCTTACAGGCTTTGTGGAACTGGGCAAGGTCCCGCAAAACTCTGACATTCTCTCAAAGTTGGTTCCTCCAATGAGGGGCGGTGACTGAGAAAGCTCTTTCACTTGTTGTTTTGAGTCTTGCCTCCCTCAGGCCCAGGGAATTCCCCATTGAAGTACCCTCTTCAATGAACGTGTGGGGAGAAACGTGTGGGGAGAAACAGTCACTAAGGTAGATAGATCCCTGGCCATATAGGACTTTAAAGGTAATAACAGCACCTTGTAGTGAATCCAGTATGCTACAGTCCAGGCTGTATGTGCTCCCGCATGGAGAGCCCCAATAGCAGCCTGGCTGCTGCATTCTGCACTAGCTGCAGCTTCCAGATTTGGGACAAGGGCAGCCCCATGTAGAGGGCATTACAGTAGTCCAATCTTGAGGTGACCGTAGCATGGATCACAGTTGCCATGCTGCCACGCTCAAGGAAGAGAACCAGCTGCCTTACCCACCTAAGGTGATAAAGGGTAGATTTGGCAATGGCTATTACCTGGGCCTCCATTGTTAATGAAGGCTCCAGTAGCACCCCCAAGCTTCTGACCTTGGGCGCCTTCACAAGTGGAAAGCCGGTAGGGGAATCTCCCAGGACCATTGCAACTCAGGCAAAGCACCTCTGTCTTCATCAGATTCGGCTTCAGTCAGCTCAGCTTGAGCCACCTTGTCATGGCTTGCAGCACCAGGTTCAGATTTCCCAGGATGCAGTCAGACTGGCTGTCCATCAGCAGATAGAGCTGGGTGTCATCCACATACTGATGGCACCCCAGCCCATAACTCCAGGCAATCTGGGCAAGGGGGCATATGTAGGTGTTAAACAACATTGGGGAGAGCACCACCCCTTAAGGCATGCCGCAATTAAGCAGGTGCCTCTGGGATGACTGTCCCCCAATTGCCACCCTTTGTCCTCGACCTTGAAGGAAAGAGGAAAGCCATTGTAAGGACAACCCCTGAATCCCTGCATCGACTTGACGGTGGGTCAGTCACTGATGGTCAATCGTGTCAAATGAAGCATGCACATTAAAAAAATTGTTTGAACAGTCAAATAATATCTCATAAGAAGATTGGAAGTGTGATTTATTTACTGAGATATTATAAGATTATTTCAAAGGTGTTTTTTCATTCAATAATGGAAAGCCTTCAGACAGATTTATAGAGGAAGAAAATTCCCACAGCTTAATCCAAGGCAAAGAATATTAGTGCAGATAGATTTGCTCAAAATCCATTGTACTAAGTTTCTTTCTTCCCATTTTTAAAAAACCACAAGTAATCTTGTTTTATATTATGTGAAACAGGAGTTATTTTCAGTTTGCTTTGTTGCCAATCAATATTTCATTACTATTCAGGACAGTTTGTGCATGTTATTTGTACTGCTGGGCTGAACTGTTAGCTGTGAGAATTCTCTCCTTTTTATGTTTTACAGGGCAAAGTTAATAAACCCAAGTTGGATTGCTGTGCACACTCCCCGTGGGCATGAGAGTCCACCACACAAGTTATTCATGCGAGCAACAGGTAGAAAAGTGTTACTTCAACACGAACTCAGAATGTTCCTGCGTGTAAATAATAATGACTTTGGCATGTTTCAGGAATTAAAATCAGGGTTGGCATACCTCTCAGCCACTGGGGTGATTTTCTTTCCCACGCTGACAACTCTCCCTGGGAGAAGCAGATTGTGGGAACCCACTGCGTGTGGCCCCAACTTGTCTCCTGCCTGTCACTGCCTCAGCAGTGGAGGTGGAGTGGAGGGTGATTACAGCAGAAAGGCGTGTTGATGCTGGGCCATGCCAGGCAGCTGGTGGAGGAAGGAGAGAGGTAAAGGGGAAGAAGAGAGAGGGGCACCTGGGTGGAGAAGGAGTGTAGGGGTGGCAGGGAGGAGAACATGAGGGGGACGAGAGAGCAGGTTATGTTACACTACAGTGTGCTGAGCAGGCAAAAAAGGAATTTCTTTGATAGGAGATGAAGGAAGTATAGGCTAAAGAGTGAAAAAAAAATTAGGCTCATTCATATTCATATTCATAGTCAGTTTGTTAGTCTGGAGAACTAGAACAGAAGGGAGAAAGGGCAGAGGGAACAACATAACAGGTTTTCATGACTTGGGAGAAGTATCAGCCTCGGTTCTGTGTTTCCAGATGGATATCTGCTAGAATTGCTCACTCTGACTTGGAAAATGCCTCAGCAGGGTACAGTGCCACCCTCCCAAGCAGCCATTTTCTCCAGGGGAACTGATCTCTGTTGTCTGGAGATCTCCAGGCCTCACCTGGAGGTTGACAACCCTAGCATCTGTATTACTCTGTTTCCACCAAAAAGTAAAACAAAACACAGAAGGAGACCTGTGGCACCTGGACCAATTAGGAATCTGTACGCCAGTATTAGTTTTTGTAGTCTCGAGCCCTCTCCTTCAGATGCTGTAGAATCTAAAGACGAAGAAGCCTCTGGTCCATGAACATATTTTTTTACTGGCATGGAACCATAGCCAGGGTTTTTCTTGAGCAGGAACGCACAGGAACACAGTTCTGGCTGGCCTGGTGTCAGAGGTTGTGGCCTAATATGCAAATAAGTTCTTGCTAGGCTTTTTCTACCAAAAAAACCCCCTGACCATCGCGAAGCAAGGCAGCATATGAAAAGTTGAAGTACAGCTAACAGTGTACACCAGGGGTCCCCAACCCCCTGGTCCGCAGACCAGTACCGGTCCGTGGCCTGCTAGTAACTGGACCGTGAGTTGTATAATTATGTCATTATATATTACAATGTAATAATAATAATAATGATAATAATAATACATTGGATTTATATTCTGCCCTTCACTCCAAATTTCAGACTCAGAGTGGCTCACAATCTCCTTTACCTCCCCTCCCCCACAACAGACACCCTGTGAGGCGGATGGGGCTGAGAGAGCTTTCACAGAAGCTGCCCTTTCTTTTTCTTTCTTTCTTTTTTAATTTTATTCAACACCACAGAAAGATGAACATAAAATAAAATTGTATACATACAAAATAGTCAAAAGAATCCTTCTTAAAAATATGTGTACATATATTTCAAGGACAACTCTGTGAGAGCTATGGCTGACTCAAGGCCATTGCAGCAGCTGCAAGCGGAGGAATGGGGAATCAAACCCAGATAAGACACTTAACCACCATGCCAAATGAATAGAAATAAAGTGCACAATTGTATCAGCCCACCCCCCCAGTCCCTGGAAAAATTGTGTTCCACAAAACTGGTTCCGGGTGCCAAAAAGTTTGGGGACCGTTGATGTACACAATAGGAATTAAAACAGTAAATTATCTGCACAGATCATAACATAAAACAATCTATATTGCAGGCCAGGCCAACCTATACATACCATTTGTTTTGACCATATTCTGTGCCGCAAATTTATTTCTGATCCTCTGCAATACAAATGTTCTGTCCATCTAATGCATGGAAGTGGACCAGTGAAGCTTTTTGAGGCACAGAAGGAAGTAATATCACCTGATAAATAAAAAGCCTATTAAGCCCTTGTTAAAGTGATAGGACACTGACAACCAGGTAGCTGTAGGCTTGCCAGGTGTGACTCAAGAATATCTGGGGACTTTGGGGGTGGAGCCCGGAGCAAGGCTGTGACAAACACAATTGAACTCTGAAGGGAGTTCTGGCCATCACATTTAAAGGGGCCACAAGCACACCTTTTAAATGCCTTCCTCCATTTGGAAATAATGGATAGGGGCACCTTCTTTTGGGGCTCATAGTATTTGACTCCATGGTCCAATCTTTTTGAAACTTGGTGGGTGTTTTGGTGAGAGGCACCGGATGCTATGCGGAAAATTTGGTGCTTCTATCTCAAAAAGCAGCCCCCCCACCCGAGTCAATTCTCCATTATACCCTATGGGGACTGGTCTCCTTAGGGCATAATGGAGTACTCATTCCCCCCTCTGCTTTCTGATGACCCTAAAGCAGGAGGGGAGGGCTGCAAACTGGGGGATCCCCTGTCCCCCAACTTGGGATTGACAACTCTAGATAGCTGGCAACCCTAGTTTGCAGCACTGAGATATTGTCATGGAAAAAACTTCACCTGATATATTATTTTTGCCAGCTCACTACACTCTTGGATAAATTAATGCATTTTTTTTTACCTCAGTCTCAGTGCTAGTCAATAAAGAGTTCTGAATGAGCTTACACAATGTTAATTGTACTTAGTTTTGGGAAGGCCCAAGCCAGCTTGAAGCACGAATACAGGGTTCTTCCTGCTACTTCAGGTTCTAACTATTATGTGGAAAAGGGGCAACTGCAGCGGCTGTTGAATAGAGTTGTTAATTTCAGAGGTGAAAATGTCCTGTCCCTTAACAGAGGCATAATGGGATGTTCTTTACCTGGTGATGTTATTTGCCTCCTTGCCATGAAAAGTTTTTTTATGGTTTTATCTCTAATTGCTGTACTCCACTCTGAGCCCCCAAACGGGGGAATGGGCGGAATATAAATAAACAAATAATAATAATAAATGAAAAGTTTCACCTGCCCATTTCTGCACATTGTGTGTGTGTGTGTGTGTGTGTGAAGTTCCCTCTGGTCACTTCTGACTTGTTGCCATCTCTGGGTTTGGAAATATCTGGAGATTTGAGGGAGGGGTTTAGGGAGGGGAAGAAATTCAGTAGGGTATAAGGACATTCAGTCTACCTTCCAAGGCAGGCATTTTCTTCAGGAAAAGTGGGGTAAATGTTTTAGATAAATAGATAATTGAGCAGATTGGAGATCAGTTGAGATTCTAGGGGATCTTCAGGAGGTTCAGAGAAAAAGCGCAAGCTCTGTGACTGTCAGCTTCTATATAGAAAAATTCTTAAAGGAACATAATCCATTAAAGACAGACTGAAAACAAAAATGCCTCAGTTTATTGTGTTCAGTAATATTTCTCAAAAAATACACACCTGGAGGTTGGCAACCCTATTTGATATGTTGAGTTTGGAAGCCCAGGAGACTCTCCATGGGGATTCAGGTGCAAGTACTTGAGATAATAAGGGGTGGGGGGGAGGAGAGAAGTGACTTCCTTACAACTGAAGAGCTGTGGAGTCTGAGGGAGCAAAGGTGGTATCTATGGAGCAAAAGAAACGCAGAAGGAAGAAATGCCAAAGTGGGAAGCCTATGGCAGGTATGAGGAAGGTGACACTTCTCAACAAGCAGTAGTCCTCATTTTCTTTTGTTTTGTTTCTTTTCTGTTTCATAACGGATAAATACATATATATATTTTGTCCAAGGAGCTTGGGGCAGCATACGCAGTTTTCTCTTCACAACAATTGAGGGAGGGAGAGAAACTGGTTGGTTTATTTTCTTGAAATAATTTTTAAAAAATTAATTAGAGCCAGAAAAACCAAAGTAACTAACAATAAGCAACAGCAAGGGGAGAAATTAAAATATACCATAGGTAGCATAGGTAATAGATAAATCACTTTGGTGAAGGCAAAACAATCAACAGAATAATTTTTAAATAATTAAGAAAAAGAAGAGTTGGATTTATACCCACTCTTTGCTACCTGAAAGAGTCTCAGAATGGCTTACAATAGTCTTTCCCTTCCTCTCTCCAGAACAGATACCCTGTGAAGTAGGTGGAGCTGAAAGAGCTCTAAGACTGCAGATTTATACCCCACCCTTCTCTCTGAATCAGAGACTCAGAGTGGCTTACAATCTCCTATATCTTCTCCCCCCACAACAGACACCCTGTGAGGTGGGTGGGGCTGAGAGGGCTTTCACAGCAGCTGCCCTTTCAAAGACAATTTCTGTGGTAGCTATGGCTGACCCAAGGCCATTCCAGCAGGTGCAAGTGGAGGAGTGGGGAATCAAACCTGGTTCTCCCAGATAAGAGTCCACACACTTCACCACTACACCAAACTGGTTCTCTAAGAGGACTGTGCCTGACCCAAGGTCACCCAGATGGCTACATGCAGAGGAGAAGTGGGGAATCAAACCCAGTTCTCCAGATTAGAGTCCTCTGCTCTTAACCACTACACCAAACTGGCTCTAGATCTGGGAGTCCCAGGTCTGAATCCCCACTGTGCCATAGAAGCTTGCTGGGTGACCCTGGGCCAGATGTGAACTCAGAATTTTAACCTAACCTACCTCATAGTGGTGTTGTGAGGATAAAAAGGAAGGGAGATCAGTGCTAACTGCTTTGGATCCTCATTTGGGAAGGATATAAATGAAGTAAAGAAAGGTGGGTATGGTGGTTAAGAGTACTGGGGGATCCAGTTCAAATCCTCACTCATGCCATGGAAGTTTGCTGGGTGACCTTGGGCCAGTCACGCACTGTCAGCCTAACTTACCTCACAGGGCTGTTGGGAGGAGAAAATGGAGGACAGAATAATAATGCAAGTCACTTTGGGTCCCCATCAGGGGAGAAAGGCTGGGTATAAATGAATGAGTTAAATAAATAAAATGAAATGCTTGGGTGAATGAGATGATTTTTACTTATGAAATAGCACAAATAACAAGTTTGATTTGATGGTTGTTAATGCTAAAAAAAAATTGCCCTGGAGTAATTCTATATAAATGTGGCTGCAGTGACCTTCTACTTGATTTTATCCCCAGTTGGCAGTGAGGATTCTCTCTTTTCTAAAGGTCTCTAGTAACTTTTGGGGTGGCAGTGTATAAAACAGAATGGTAAAGCACAGCCAATAATTATACTGTGATTTTTGCACACATTTTATAGAAGTAGATCCCCCACTGAGAGTTCAGTATAGAAATGACAAAGCCATTGACCTGAGCACTGTTGGAGAGCCAGTTTGGTGTAGTGGTTAAGTGTGCGGACTCTTATCTGGGAGAACTGGGTTTGATTCCCCACTCCTCCAGTTGCACCTGCTAGCATGGCCTTGGATCAGCCATAAATCTCAAAGAGCTGTCCTTGAAAGGGCAGCTGCTGTGAGAGCCCTCTCCAGCCCCACCCACCTCACAGGGTGTCTGTTGTGGGGGAGGAAGGTAAAGGAGATTGTGAGACTCTTCGGAGTGGAGGGCGGGATATAAATTCAATATCATCTTCTTCTTCTGTATGATTTTCAGAAGTTGGAGGGCTGCTAGATTCCCACAACTATTCTTTCAACACTCCTCTATACAAACAATAAAAAAGAGGAATAAATACATACAAAGTTCTTTCCTCAGCTTCACAGCTAATCATTGAGGGCAGCTTGTTGTGGTCAGAGGGACAATACCAGGTCAGGAGGCCTTTCACTACACCAGGGGTCCCTCTGATCTTTTTGGGCTCGTGGTGGACACCTTTGGAATTCTAGCACAAGGTAATGGGTACAGCTACAAAATGGCTGCTGCAGGAGGTGGAGCCAACCATACACAGAGAGGAAGCCCAAGTGAAGGGAAGAAGATAAGTAATTAAAAACACACTAGGTAAGAGGGGTGGGAAAGAATAATAATAATAAGATAATAGGATCTATACCCTTTCCCTTCACTTGGAGTCTCAGAGTGGCTTACAATCTCCTTCCCATCCTCTCCTTACAACAGACACCCTGTGAGGTAGGTGGGGCTGAGAGAGTTCTTGAGAGAACTGCTCTGAGAAAACTGTAACTGACCCAAGGAGGTTACACCAGCAGCTGCATGTGGAGGTGTGGGGAATCAAACCCAGTTCTTCAGATTAGAGTCCATCACTCTTAAACAATAAACCAAAGTGGCTCTTACAAACACTATGATGGCAGTTTTCACTGAAGAAATGCTGTTGTAATCTGCATAGCTGATCAGATTTTCAGGGGTTCATCAGAAGCCCTGCTGAGTAAGAGTCCAACCCACTTTCTAAAAATACATGCTGGGCATCAAGAAAGGTGTTGGGTGCCCATGAGCACCCTGTTTGGGACCCCTGGACAATGATATGGGACCTGACCTCCCCACTTAGCATAGTACTACCACATAGAGTTGCCAACCTCCAGGTGGGGCCTGGAGATCTTCCGCTTTTACAGCTGATCTCCAGCTGGCAGATATCAGCTCCTTTGGAGAAAATTTGTAAAGCACAAAAAAAAAAAAACTGTGGAAAATTGGCGAACAATATTAAAGATAAATGTATAAATCTTAGTTATGCAAAAACATTTTTCACAAACTACATAGTGTCACTTAGCAAAGTACAAAACATCACAAGTTCCAAAATCCAATGTGCGAAGAATAAAGTTCTAAAATTATTTCCTGTTCATCGTGTCAGTTACTGACTTCATACACTTATAGACCATTTGCCTGCATCCGCGGGTAAATTAAAGTGCCAGTGCCGGGAATATTCCGCGTGCAGTCAGTTCCAATTTTTCGTAGATATTTCTTTCTTTTTCAAATATTGACATACTCAAGGCTTCATCATTTTGAAACTTCTTAGAAAAGTGGGTTGCCAACAGCCTCTGACAGTAAAGCCGCTTATATTACTGTTTCCGAATAAATCTTTGTCAAAGAGACGTATCCCACTTATCTTTGGGGTATATTATCTGAGCCTGTTCCAGAAGTTCCTGTTGGTTGGGTAGCTGCATTGGATTTTGGAACTTGTGATGTTTTGTACTTTGCTAAGTGACATGTAGTTTGTGAAAAGTGTTTTTGCATAACTAACATTTATCAATTTATCTTTAATATTGTTCGTCAATTTTCCAGGGTTTTTTTGGTGTTATACAAATTGATCTGTATTGTGGTACTCTAGGATTTGCTCCTCTGGAGAAAATGGCTGCTTTGAAGGGTGGACTCTGTGGCATTGTACCCTGCTGAAGCCCCTCCCCTCCCTAAGCCCCACCCTCTCCTGGCTCCACCCCCAAAGTCTCCAGGTATTTTCCAACACAGGCCTGGCAACCCTAGTACGACAACTAAAGTTACCAATCTCATGAATTCTCCTGAAATAATGACCAATCTCCAGAATACAGAAATGAGTTTCCTTGGAGGAAATGGCCGCTTCATGGTGGACGCTGTGCCACTGCATCCCCTCTGAACTCCCTCCCTTCCACATATTCTGCCAGCCCTAGACATTGCTACCAATCTCATGGAATTTCTCAAGCCAGAGTTGGCAACTATAACATATGAGATTAAAGTCTGTGCCCACATTTTTAGGGACTGTGTATTGTCCCCCCCGCCCCCCGGCTGTATGTGTTTTCAATTTAGATTTTGTACTAAACAGTGAACACACATCCTTTGAGTGTTCTGTAAACATATTCAGCTTTAATTAAATTCCCGAGAGCAAAATGTGGGAGGAAAATATCCATTAGCATCTGGCATTTTTGTAACCAACATGTCTCCCCCCACCCCTCTTCTTTCTTCTGCAGTAGACTCATGTAAATTGGTGAACTCAGAAAAAAGTTCTGCTGACATGGTGCAGTTAGCTCACAAGTACATGGTAAAATTCTCTTTCTAAAAAGCTCTCTCTGTGTGTGTTATGTGCTGTCAACTCGCTTCCAATTAATGGTGACCTTATGAATGAATAAGCTTCCTAACTTCCAAGGGTTGGCTGGGATCTCCTGGAATTACAGCTGGTCTCCAGACAAGAGATCAGTTCCCCTGGAAAAAAGGGCTGTTTGGGAAGTTGGTCCCTATGGCATCATACCCCGCTGAAGTCTTTTCCCTCCCCAAACCCTGCGCTCCCCAGGTTTCACACACACACACCCCACACCAGGAATTTTCCAACCCAGACCTGGCAACCCTATAAATTAATGAACTCCAGAAGGCTTGTTGTTAACTGCCTTGCCCTGATCTTATGCACTGAAGGTAGGGTTGCCAGGTCTGTGTTAGAAAATACCTGGAGGCTTTGGGGGTGGAGCTGGGAGAGGGTGGGGTTTGTGGAGGGGAGGGGCCTCAGCATGGTACAATGCCACAGAGTCCACCCTTCAAAGCAGCCATTTTCTCCAGGGGGAAATCTCAATATACATCACCGGATAACAATTATACTTTCACACGTACAGTGTGTATGCAAACTCTATTAATCAAGAATCATGCATCAATATAAAACATTACATGTTGCTGATAACCACTCAAAAACTGGAAACAGAGTGCTCCCCCCCCCCCCAATGTCTGCTGTTCATAGTCCTTTAGAGGCAAAAGCCTTCCCACTATGAAAACTTGTATCCAGTAACTTGGGTGGTGTCCTCCAACTTCCAGTGAGAAACTTGTCAACGAGAGAGTAAGGGACCATATGCCCGGGGTTCCTCACAATTTTGCAGATTTGGTCCTTTGTCATCCTTTTCTCTCAGAGAAAAGGCTGATGAGAGAGTGAGAGAAATGGACATTTCTCATGTCCATTTAGCAGACACAAAGCTGGCTCAAAGCATCAACCCTTTATTTGCAAGGACACAACTCCAGGAAGCTTCAGCTGGCCATAGGAAAGCTGGGAAGTTAAACTGAGCTCCACTCCATTGAAACGCATTGCAGCACAGACAAAGTTGCAAGCAAAACGTGGAATGGACTTTCCATTAAAGTCTCTCTGCCCAGAGACTTTAATGGAAAATCCACTCTGCATTTTCTTTGCAGCTTTGCTTCCTACTGCAGCTGACAAGGACGAGGCAGAAAGAGAACAGAACTTGGGCAGCCTCGGCACTCCAAAGGATGAAGACAGGAGGGCAGAAAGTGAGGAAAAAAAGAGTCCGGTGGGCCTGATTAAAGCCCCGGGCAGGCTGTTCTGGCCCGCGAGCTGGATATTTGACACCCCTGTTATAAACTATGGCAATATTGTCAGTTAATTTGTAAAAAATAGAAGATGATTATTAGGCATTTTTTGAGAATATTGCTATGATTTATAAAGTATCAAAAGTAACTTCAGCAAATCATCTTTGAGATTTACTGTGGGTTTTTGTTGTTGTTTTTGTTAGCTTCATCTTTAATGTAGCCAAGCGCTGACCTTGAAGCTTTAACAAGAATTCTCTGTAATGTGAGCATTTAGGAACCATGGTCAGGAAAGCAGAATAGATATCAGTAACTGAACAGAATTAAATATGCTTTGATGTTGACCAGCTTCTGTTTCTCTTGCTTATAGCAGAAGTGCAGAGTAGAGTCCAGCACTGATTCTGAATCTGATGCCAACACAGAGGTAATGCATACAGCTGTCTGAACACTGAAAAGCTCTAGTTCTGTTTCCCATGCCTCTTGGGGCCATTTATGCTCTGCCATTTCAGACACCAGATTCTGGATGGATAGTCACACTGTTTTTTAAAATAGGGATTCAGCAGCAGCTTAAAAGCAAACACATTATATTCCAGTGTAATTCACTTTAATTCTGGTTTATGGTGGAATACGTTTTGTCAGTCTTTAATCTGCCACTGCCTCCTGCTTTTCTTCAGACTGCAAGGTTGCTTTTAAAGATAAGTAGGTGCTCCTCTATACTAAAACTAGAAAATGAGCAGACTGAGAAAAGGGATGGACTCTTTTACCTGGTGTGCTAATTTTCTACGTGCAGGGAGCTTTCTCCTATAGGTGAAAGGTAAAGGTAGTCCTCTGTGCAAGCACCAGACGTTTCCGACTCTGGGGTGACGTCGCATCACAACGTTTTTGCAGCAGACTTTTTACAGGGTGGTTTGCCATTGCCTTCCCCGGTCATCTACGCTTCCCCCCCCAGCAAGCTGGGTACTCATTTTACCGACCTTGGAAGGATGGAAGGCTGAGTCAACCTGAGCTGGCTACCTGAACCCAGCTTCCACTGGGATCGAACTCCGGTCGTGAGCAGAGGGCTCCGACATGCTGCACTGCAGTTTTACTCTGCGCCACGGGACTCTTTATATGAGACTCTTTCCCATATAGGAGAGCCTGCTGAAATTATACTATCCACCTATAGTCTAAAATGCTGCAGATAGATCAAGCTGGGTAGCCGTGTTTGTCTGTGGTAGTAGAAAATAGCAAGAGTCCAGGAGCACCTTAAAGACTGACAAATTTTGAGGCAGGGGTTAAGCTTTCATGTGTCACTGCCCACTTCTTCAGATACTGTGAGACCATCTGTTTTTGGAGTGATTTCAGATGTCAAATGTGAGCGGACTCTTATCTGGGAGAACTGGGTTTGATTCCCCACTCCTCCACTTGCACCTGCTGGCATGGCCTTGGGTCAGCCATAGCTCTGGCAGAGGTTGTTCTTGAAAGGGCAGCTGCTGTGAGAGCCCTCTGCAGCCCCACCCACCTCACAGGGTGTCTGTTGTGGGGGAGGAAGGTAAAGGAGATTGTGAGCTGCTCTGAGACTCTTCAGAGTGGAGGGCGGGATATAAATCCAATATCATCTTCTTCAAATTACAATAGCATTTATGCTCTTTGACTGGACTAGGGTGATATGCAGAGGGGCATAGGCAAGGAGAAATCATTCCACTGTACCTGACCTGCAAGGGTCTTCCTTTCACTAAACATGGGTTCAAAACATTCCATATCTGTAGTGGCAGGTCTAATTCTATGGCTTGGGTCCTAGGAATGAGTTCTGTGTGTGCTAGGTAGCCTCTGCTGCAGAATGTGCTTCCTCTTTCACTGTGCTTCTGCAGGGTCAGTGATTTTCAGGGTTCTCTTGCACAAACAGAAGTAGTGGTGCAAAACAAATGGAAAGTGCTCTATGCCATAAGCTAGAAGAAGAAGAAGAAGATAAGAAGATATTGGATTTATATCCCGCCCTCCACTCCAAAGAGTCTCAGAGCGGCTCACAATCTCCTTTACCTTCCTCCCCCACAACAGACACCCTGTGAGGTGGGTGGGGCTGGAGAGGGCTCTCACAGCAGCTTTCAAGGACAACCTCTGCCAGAGCTCTGGCTGACCCAAGGCCATGCTAGCAGGTGCAAGTGGAGGAGTGGGGAATCAAACCCGGTTCTCCCAGATAAGAGCCTGCACACTTAACCACTTCACCAAACTGGCTCTAGCACGCATGGAACTCGCTTATAGGATCCAAGCCTCTGATTAGGATCTGTACCTCTGATTAGTTTCTCCTGTAAAAATGTGAGTTTGTTCTTCCTAAAGTGATGCCCAAAGCCCAGCGCTGGATTCTGGGGATACTTTGCAGATTGTGGTATACTAGTTCAGCATCCTTTTTTTCCAGGGCTTTTTTGGTAGCAGGAACTCCTTTGCATATTAGGCCATGCCCCCTGATGTAGCCAATCCTCCAAGAACTTACAGGGCTCTTAGTACAGGGCCTACTGTAAGCTCCAGGAGGATTGGCTACATCAGGGTGTGTGTCGCCTAATATGCAAAGGAATTCCTGCTACAAAAAAAAGCCGTGCTGCTTTTCTCCAAAGATACAGCTCCCCCATGTGTGGCAGAAGGGTGGTATGTAGCCCACTCAAGCTTCACATGGCAACAGAGAAGCCTTTGCAATTCCACTGCTCTAGGGGAAGGGGCAGGCTCCTCAGTATGATAGAGACAGCCGCTCCCTTCCCTGGGAAGCAGGGTCCTTTTCTAGGGCTGTTTTCCCTCCCTTATCTGCCCTGGTGCTATTTTCAAGTGAAACAGTGTATTCAAAGCTGGAAGCATCATTGTGACAGAGACTGCCCACCATGTTTTTAGTACCATGCTTCCCATGCTGTCTATTTCCTTTCTCTTACAGACATTGTTGTCACAGTTTCTGCTTATGCAGACTTCCCTCCAAACATTCCCTTTCCACACGGCTTTTTTCTTTACATATATTATTAATAAATGCAGATGTGCACAGGTGCTATTGTTCAAATTCACCCCACCACCAATTTTCTGGAAGAAAGAAGCTGCAGGGTAATGGGGGTGTAGGGTGGGACCAGGAAGGGACCGGGCATGGAATTAATGTCTACATCAGTTGCAGACGACACTTGCTCTTCACACAGCTGTCAGTACTAGTTTGTGTACTTTTAAATAAAGAGATTAAAATGCAAGAATCAGAAGCATATTGGAGAACTAACCCAGTTGTTACATTACCAGTATGGTACCTTCACTAGTCCCCGGTTGGGTGGACCAGAGCTTGGGTTTCTGTTTTTTATTTGCTTTGTTTTATTTAAATGATTTATTTTTACTGACTTTGTATTGTGTTAGCTGTGGAGTCTTGTGAGCAAAAATTCCACTTTGTGAGCTACTGGCATTAAAGTTGTGAGCTATTGCATAGATTAGTTTGCTCTGGGGCCATTTTTCCTGAGCTAAGACAAAATTGTGTGAGTTGGAGACTAAATAGCTGTGAGCTAGCTCACACTAACTCAGCTTAAAGGGACACACTGGTTGTGAGGCACTTTGCACAGCTGTGAAGCACCTTGGGGAGATGGCAAATGCATTTTCTAAATACACAACAATATAAACATTATTTACTGTATGTTTTTAGGCAGTCCAGGAACTGAAGCTCTCTGAGATGTTGGCCACAGTTAGTAATGGCTGACACGCGAACCAGATGGCTTCAGGAATAGTTGAATTTTAAGTTGAACTCATTGGTTGTAATAAAGAATGTTCTAAATGTTTCAAAACTAGGCTTATGAAGCTCTATCACATTGCTTAGTATAACAAAGTTTGAATCCAGTGGCACCTTTAAGACAACAAAGTTGTTGGTCTCACAGTTTCCACTGGACTCAAAACTTTGTTCTGCTTCCTCAGACCAACACAGCTATACACATGAAACTGTTTAGTATAATAGGATAAAATCCTTTATATTCCTATGAATAATCATTAAGAAATTAATTATTTTACGGTTGCCAATTCCCAGGTTGGGACAGGGGATTCTCCCGGGTTGGAGGCCCTCCTCCTACTTTAGGGTCATCGGAAAGGGGGGGATGTTTAAATGTCTGCTGGGCTCTCCATTATATCCTATGGAAACTGGTCCCCATAGGGTATAATGGAGAATCAATCTGAGGGTATCTGGGGTTCTGGGGGGGGGGCTGTTTTTTTAGGTAAAGGCACCAAACTTTCAGCATAGCATCTGGTGCCTCTCCTCAAAACATCTCCTAAGTTTAAAAAAGATTGGACCAAGGGGTCCAATCCTATGAGCCCCAAAAGAAGGTGGCCCCATCCTCCATTATTTCCAATGGAAGAAATACATTTAAAAGGAGTGTGGTCCCTTTAAATGTGATGGCCAGAACTCCCTTTGGAGTTCAATTGTACTTGTCACAACCTTTCTCCTGGCTCCATCCCCAAAGTCTCCAGATATTTCCTGAGTCTGGCCTGGCTACCCTAGAGTATTCACACTCATTTATTATGTTTCTAACATTAATTGGTCATTTCTTACCACTGAAAATTACATGAGAATTCTGTGCATTGCAGATATCTGAAAGTGAGTCTTGTCTAAAACAGGTTCTGTTGAATAGTTCCTTTCCAGGAGGAGTACTTAAGAAAACAACTTACAAAAAACTTCAAGTAAGTTTGGAACTTGTACTTATTTTTTAAATACAGTTCTATTATGCATGTCAGTTTACAACCAGCATTCAAAGCACCATGCATAAAAGCAAAAACAATTTATTTTCAGGTCTACAAAAACCAATCCCATGTGAGTGCACAAAGGCAAAGGCAGAAAATTAAAATCAGCTGTGTGGATGTTTACTGCCCCTGTGAAGGTTCACTGTGTGGAAGCACTCCTGTTTATGCACTAATTCCTAATAAGTTCAAGTTTAATACTGTCATAGACCAGTCAAATTAGATACAAATAACTTAATAAAATACAATCAGGTAAAACAATAATCGGAATAAAACATACACAGTATGATGTAATTTCCCTCCAGAACACTAGTTAGGTTCCATAGCTGAGGCATTCAGTTGGATATTTCCCTTAGGAATTGCTTCCGGAGACTTATAGCTCGCGAAGCAAATTTTGCCGCACATAAAGTGGTTCTTTTATTCCTATCCGCCAATAATTTGTCTAGCTGATATCTAATATTTCTCCCAGGGACACTGGAACAGATCGGGAGTATATAGTCGGCCCTAATACACTGATATAATTTACATTGGAATAATACATGTTCCCTATCTTCCGGTTTCTTGTCCCCACAAATACACAATCTCTCCTCGTATGGTTGTCCTGTGTATCTGCCTTCAATAATAGCTGACGGTAACATATCAAGTCTGAGAAGGGTAAATGCTCTCCTATACTCAACTTTATCAAGATTATGCAAGTATGGCATCAGTGTTATTTTATGTAGCTCCTCTATTCCTGGTAAATAACCTTTAAGCTGATTCAAATCATGCTGTCTTTCGACATCCAAGATTCTCTGTTTAAGAAAGGGTTTAACCAGATTGTACTCCATGTTGAGCAAATATTGTTTAGATAGTCCATAATAACCCAACTTGGACTCCGTTTCTCTAATCCACGGAGGCACAAACGAGTCTTTTGCTGTCAGCCCCGCCAAACTGGTGGGCTGAGTCATTAGTTTATACCAGTAAAGAGTAGCAGCAATCCACAGTCTTGCTTTCACAGTGACCATACCCGTTTCTACTCTGATAAATGAGTTGGGAGCACATGGAGGGACTTGTAGTATATGCCTAAGGAACTTTGATTGCACTTTCTCCGCTAAATACCAGAGATGCTGATATGGTGTTATACTCAAGGGTGCCCCATATAGAATTTGGGCAAGGGCCTTGGCCTTAAAGACCTTAACTGCAGCCGCCACGTTCTGCCCCCCGGAGGTCCAATAGAATTTCTCTATGGCTCCTGAACTTTTTGCTGCACTTGTTGTAACATATTCCACATGTGCCTTCCTAGCCCCTGAGGCCTGAAAGACTACCCCTAGGTACTTAAAGCAGCGTGTCTGTTCAATAGCCCTGTCATTTATCTTCCAATGATGTACCTTGGGTCTATTTGCAAAGGCTAAAATTTTAGATTTTGAATAATTTATTTCAACCTGATTAGCTTGGCAGTAAAGCGCAAGAATTTTCATTGCTCTCTTTAGCCCAATTCCTAATAAAGGTACTGATCACCCATTCCAGCACAACCTGTGTGTATACACATGCAAAGAACATAACAGAAGCCATGTTGGATCGGGCCAATGGCCCATCCAGTCCAACGCTCTGTGTCACACAGTGGCCAAAAAACCCCAGAGTTTGAAATGAAATAGTCCCAGAAATGCCTACAGGATTGTAGTATAGAGGGAAAAACACCTGCTTTTACCATCCTGTTCAGATGTTTACCTTTCCACCCGTCCTAAAGGTGATGAGAGTTGGAGCATCTAATTTGCATGCAAGGAGTTCCCGCCGTCTCAAGTGAAAAGGATGTGTGAATAGGTGATATGAAAGGCCTCTGCTTGAGACCTTGGAGAACTGCTGACAGAGTAGACCAGTGATCCCCAATATAGTGCTCACCAAGGTGTTTCTTGGTGCCTGTGGGTTCTTTCTCTGAAGCACTACCTTCTCAAAGCCAAGGAGCCCATCTTGTCTTTCCTCCACCTCATTGGAGAAGGGCCCACAAAGCATTGCCTTTGTGTCAGTAGAGAATCCCCATTCAGAAATAATTGCTTTCAGGGCTTTTTTTGTAGCCAGAACTCCTTTGCATATTAGGCTCCACCCCCCCTGATGTAGCCAATCCTCCAAAACCTTACAGTGGGCCCTGTACTAAGAGTCCTGTAAGCTCCAGGAGGATTGACTATATCAGGGGGTGTGGCCTAAAATGCAAAGGAGTCCCTGCTACAAAAAAAGCCCTGGCTTTCCTCCAGGATAGGGGGAGGTATTTGGGCTGGAACTTAAGGTTTTGTGGAAACTCACAACATTTTGAGATTGGATGCAGCCCACATGGTAGTCATTTTGTGATTAGTTCAACTACCCCATGGCTGCCATTTGATTGTGGTGTCCACTACTTGCTCTCAAAATTTCAGTTCTGCCCTTAGGTTCAGTGAGGTTGGGGACTCTCTGGGGTACACAGTACCTATCTTGAGAGCCCAGTGATCTCGTTCAGTCAGGGCTTTTTTTTTGTAGCAGGAGCTCCTTAGGCCACACACCTCTGATGCAGCCAATCCTCCAAGAGCTTATAGGGCTTTTAGTTCAGGGCCTACTGTAAGCTCCAGGGGGATTGGCTACATCAGGGGGGTGTAGCCTAATATGAAAAGGAGTTCCTGCTACAAAAAAGCCCTACTTTCAGCAGAAGACAATTCCATGTGCACTGATTTGGTACCAGCACAATAGATGTTGCATATGGTCTTAGGAACTGTTTACTATAGCTGTGACAAAAATATCTGTTGTCTTAGTTCCTGGATCCTTATGAGGGTGATTATGAAGAAACATCTGGTACCTCTGACTGTAGTGTGGCTTCACTTGCTGATGCATGTCCCGGGAAGGGGATCTCTCCAAAGCATCCTGTCCCTGAGGGTCTGACTGTGGAAGAAAATTTTCCTCCAGAGTCTCTCTCTACATCACCATACTGGGGAGTCTCTGCAACTCATAAGACAACAAAGCCGAGAGACAACTTAATGTTCATGGAAATCGCCACGGAAGATGACGGGAAGGGTTTGTCTTCAAGACTTTCCCGGGAAGCTGAATCATGCACAACTGAATCTTTCTGTTTCACACAGCACAATCCTTCTGTATGTAGCCAGTTCTCTGGAAACAAAGCTCCAACTTCTGTACTGTGGTCCACCGTGAGATTGAGTGATGAAAGAGCCCATGAAGATCCAATCAAACGAAAGCAAGGGCAGCCCATGGTAGAGTGTGCTGGGAAGAAACTTCGAGCAACTTGATGTACCAGTGGAGGAAGAGGAGGCTGTTGGCGAACTGTTGTGATCTGTTGGAAGTGGGCTATGCTGCAAATTCTTCATGCTTACGTTGGTTGAATATTAAAAGCTATTTTGTGTTGCATTTCTTCTTCTTCTTCAAGCGAATGGTTCAAAACACACAGACTGATTTCCCAGTTGTCTTATGCCACTCTCACTCTCCTCTTCCCCGTGGGGCTTCTGTTGGATTCCACACTATCTGCTCCAGGGCTTCAACTCACTCTGCCTCTTTCACGCAGCAAACAAGATCCTCTAAAAGCCAGTTTCTGTTTGCCACACAAAGAAGGTGAAGCTAGTTGCAGCCCCGGAGCAGATAGTGTGAAATCCGACGGAAGCCCCACGGAGAAGCGTGAGAGAGCAGAATAAGGCTAGTGGGAAATCAATTACAATGTAAATGTTTTCTGCAAACCTGAATATCTGCCCCAGGGCTGCGGGGGGTGGGGTATACTCCCAAGAGGACTAGGCTACATGCCCCCTACTTTCCTCATTGGCCTTAAAAGCTGATGGCCCCACTAACTGTACTACTGAAGGACCTCCCAGGAAGGAGTGGTGTGAACTTCTTGTAGGCCTTATTTCACAATTTGGATCTAGTTGCATGTGCAGGTATGACATCTGTTCATTTTGATATTGATTTACAGTAAAACCTTTTGAGGCGGTGTGTGCGCGTCAGATCAGGACTTCTGGAGCTGAGCCAACCACTGCCATTTTTTACATGCTAAACTTGACAGCTTTGCTTTTACTGTTGACTCAGCACCTTCCCAGACACTCCCTCCTACTAAGTACCACACTCCTCCCAGGTTGAAAGTTGTTTTTCTTCTTCATAATGACTCACCTTTAAGCCGCCTGCCCAGGCTGTGTGGCTGAAGCAGACACCTGTGTATCTGAAGGCAAGAATCTACATGCATCTCTGCGAGCTTGCTTTAATGGTGCTGGGGAATATTTCCCCGCTTGTTAATGTACATTACCATTGCTGATTTTATGCCCTCCCCCAATTCCTCCAGAAAACCAGAAAACACTGGTAACCATCCTTTCTACATTGCCTACCCAGCTTCTGAAGTGATGGGGGAAGGAAGTGTTGTTTTCCTTCCTTCAAAAGGGCACCTACTCCAACACAGGTGCACCCAGGCTTGTAAACTGAAAATTAAAATCGAGAGCTTTCCCTTGTCAATACAGGAAAGAATAGGAATTGTGTTCCCAATCTTTGAAAGATCATGCGTAGGAAAGAAGAATAAATAGCAGCCTCATACTTCCATACAAAGGAGATGATTCTGCATTTCCTGCATAATGACAGATGTTTTTCTCTCTTATCTTAACTGCCTGTCAATATGGGTTAGCATGGGTGTATGATTAGTCCTTGCTAACCCAGTAAGCTACAAAGAAAAAAAGAGCTGGAGGGGAGCCCAAGGGTCTAGTCCAACCCTCCTTGCACATTGCAGGAAATTCACAACTCCCCACCCCTTGAACCCCCCCCCCCTCTACACCCAGAGGAAGGCAAAAACCCTCCAGGGTCTCTAGACCAATCTAGCTTGGAGGAGAATTCCTTCCTATCCCCAAAGTTCTGATTAGCATTACTGTGGACATATAAAGAAGGGCTACAAGAGCCAAGCACTGGTTTATCCCTTCTTGCCCTCCCTCTTGCACCATCACATGATAGATGATGATATTGGACTTATATCCCGCCCTCCACTCTGAATCTCAGAGTGGCTCACAATCTCCTTTATCTTCCTCCCACACAACAGACACCCTGTGAGGTGGGTGGGGCTGAGAGGACTCTCACAGCAGCTGCCCTTTCAAGGACAATTTCTACAAGAGTTATGGCTGACCCAAGGCCATTCCAGCAGCTGCAAGTGGAGGAGTGGGGAATCAAAGCCGGTTCTCCCAGTTAAGAGTCCGCACACCACAACACCAAACTGGATAGGGGAGGGTTTGAAGCTGGGTTGTCCTGGTTTTAATCCAACTGCACTGGCTCTTCAAGACTGCTAGATATATAATGTACAGATGATGAATGTAGGAAAGCTGACATGTACCCTTAAATTCCAGTTTGTACAAGGTCAGCAATAGATTTCAAAATCTGTCATACTTTACAGAAGCAGAGAAATTGACAGGTATGTACTGGTCGGTACCTGCAACTTTAGCATGCTGAGATCCTGATCTAGTTTAATGTTAGATTATTTTGTCAAATGACTACTACAGATCAGCATCTGTAATCACTTCTGTATTGGAAGATTACAGGAAAAGGCTGCTCATAGGGTACAGTGGCTATTGGTAGATGGGAAAAATAAACAGGACACCGATCTAAGTTCCTCTTCTGATCTATTTTCCAATAGCCTCTTGCAACCCTGCCCTTAGAGGTGAGCCTAACTGCACAGCATCTACTTTGTTCCTTTTGAAGAACCAATCAACACAGATCCACCCCCCCCTCCAAAAAAAACCCCCCAAACTCATGCCCAGCCACCCATCACTCCCTTCCCAACATTTAAGCAACACAGCCTACAATTTTTTTTTATCCCTGCCCCCTCCAAACTGTACTAGGCCACTGTACAGACACAAAGGCAGGAACTGTGCATTAAAGTTTTATTTCATGTAAAATCCAATGAATCAAGAAGATGCTTCTTTAGAACCACCTAAAACCAATCCAATCCTCCCAACCATTTGTCATCTTTCAACAACGTCCGTTCTGCTCAACTCTGCGCGACCATCTGACAACTTAACCCTATGCCCTGCAGTGTTAAACGAACACTCTACAACTGGAATATAGTTCTCTCTAGTATATACTGCTATTATGCGTTAAGCTTTTTATTCAGTACACAGAACAGCCACGCCACGTTCGTAGAAGCTGCGGGGGTCTTCCTTAGTGGCAATTTCAAAGTCAACGGTGAAAATCAGATCCGCACGGGTGAAGTTCAGGTAAACCGGCAGAGTCACCTGAAAAGTGAGCAGATGCGAGGGAGAGTTATAGCAGGAGCTGGCACACCGACAGGAAGACGAGCACGAGAAGCTACACCCCAGGAAGGCAGAGGTACTGGACTAAACAGGCAATCTTACCACATTAGCCTTTTTATCCGCATTGGTCTGCTTGATCCAACGCAGCTGAGTAATGGGCAAAACGGTTGAAATAGCATTGGAGAGGGACAGTTTGTTGTTGTTGCAGGTAGCCCCTTGAAGCTTCAGGCCTGACATGGGAAAAGAAAGAGGCGGTTAAAAGCCTTGACGAAGTACTCGCAAGAGAGGCATTTCTGCTTGCTGTTCAAGGGGGTGGTGGCCCAAGCTTATGGAGTCCCTGCAGGCAGCTTAGACTTCACATGCACAGCAGGCAGATATAATCGCATGGAAATAAAAGGCTCCTGCTGCTGGGACTGATCTCAGCAGATACTATCAAAAACAGGTATGGCAGAATATCGTTCAGTCATCAATCATCAGCACAAAGGAGGTGCAGATAACAGCTTCTAGCAAAGGTTCCGTATAATCCCTGCAAGTTCTCATACTGCTCAAAGCCCAATGTCAGCCTTGCTTTCAATGCTTGTAGTTGGGCTTGTGGAACCTGTCTGTATCCCTGGCCCTGTATGCTTTCCCTTGACCTGAGTATCAGAACTTATGGCCTGAATCCCTGAGGTCATGTCAGAGATTTCCCTCAGTGGGGTGGGGACTTCCCTGCCTGCTCACTGAACTGTTGCTTCTGAGGATCACCCTTCCAAAAGAGCATGAGGTGAGAGCCCGATGGCTGTGTGGGTGGGAGAGGGGATGAAGAACAATTCCTCTCTCCTTCCACCAGTGGAAAAAGCATTAGAAAAACCATTTTTTATTGAGTTGATTATTGCTGAAGCAGAGCCATGTCAGATGTAACTACAGCTTTTAGCAAAGGTTGCACATACGGTGTCCCATAGTGCTCCACATTCAGAGGCACACAGTTCATATATTGACTGAGCGAAGGACAGCAATTTCACTTAAGAATTTTTGCTAGCACAGGAAGTGAAATGGTCATGCACTGGCACAGTATGGCCTAGATCCAGTTTTCTGCTCAAGTCAGTTATTTCTGTCTGAGCAACAGAATAGTTCTACCTCCTTATCTCCCACTGCTCCCCCCCTACCCAAATGTTGCTCCTGGGGAATAGGGAACCATTAGGAACAGCATGCTAGGCAAACTGGGGGAGGGCATCCTACAGCAGGAAGAAGAAGTTGGACGTTATCCATGTATTTCATGAGCTGAAAATTTAGTCTAGATAAAATCCTGATGAATTCACATCTGTTATTTTCAGTGCAATCCTCCTCCATTGAGACAGCTCTATTAGTATAAACAGACTGTTGCACAGTTTTCAGAGTTACTGAATTTGTTTGCAATTTAACTTTTCTTGGCAAACTACTTTGCTATTGTGCATTTCACATAAGGGGGTTGCCCTGTTCCCCTATAACTATCTGGTACTCCCCAGCATGTGCTTTGCCACCATATTGAGGCCACTAACCTGTCACTCCAAAACTGCAGGCATCCAGTACTGCATTCTGAGTGGTCGTCACGTTGACCTCCAGGCAGAGTTCTTCTAGGGACCAGCTGTTGGCCTGAGCCACATATTGCCTTGTGGCAGTAATGTAGGCCTCAGGCACAAAGAGGCCTCCCAAGCACACGTGGATATTCTGTTGAGAGAGAAGTGCACAACTCTGTTGCTTGATGCTCCTTTGTGCAATACACTCAGCACCAGAGACTTGTAGCCAGAGTACCAGCTGGCCCCCTTTCCTGACTTCTCAGCTCTGTCCAGCCCCTTCCCTTGTTCTTGCTCTCTGCACCTCCAACTTCTTCTTAGGCCCCACTGCTTTCCTAGGACTTAGGTCCTCTTGCTTTGCTTTGCAAGTCCTTCAGCACTACTTCTCTAGCCCCTTCTGGATCCATCTTAACAACTGGCAACCAGAGTCCCTCGGTTTGCCCCCTTCCAGTTCACCACCATCACAAAACCCTATAGCGCAGTAATGGGTTTAAAACCACCTCTGCAGGATGGGATTGACACAGATTTCACCTCACTTTTTCATAAAGAGATTTCAGAGAGACCTTATGACACATGCATTGTAGTATCGTGAAAACAAGAGCCGTGAGCTGACTGAATTGTTCATATATTAAAAACAAACAAACAATGCTTCGAGGTCCCATGGGGCCTTCTTAGAGGCATCTTTCTGCCATGGTATTCTAAAAACATTGTTTTCCAATTCTCCAAGGTTGAACTGGGCAAAGTTCTCCATGAAACATACAGCTCAGCTTCCAGTTCCTGAAGAAGCTAAAGATCTTCTGCACAGACACCTTTCATGTAGGAAGTTCAGCAGTGCAGACAAAGAAGAACACTTCAGCCTACCTTAAGCTCTTTGGCTCCACCAGAAGCTGCTGCCTGGGAGATATTCTGGAGCTGCTTAATGCGTTCACTGAAGTCAGACACCCACTGGATCACTGTCATACCAGCAGGGACTGTGTAGTGAGACCAGCTATGAGGCAGAATTCCTACAGAGAAAGTATAAGAAGGCTTCTTATGCTGTGAACATAAGGTCTAAAAGAAATCATTTTTACAAATCAGCTAAAGTGAAACGAAAAGTTCTTCTACTACTAAATAAGCTCAATGGCCTATAATTAAACTTGGCATTTCAAACTACCCTTATGAAGGAAGATGGCGATGGTTAACTTCCATTAGATAATGTACAGATGCCACAATATAGCCAGAGCCAAAGGTCCAAATGATTAAAGTTTACAATGAAAGCATTCAAAAATTTGCTACCTTTCCATTTTACAAATGAAGTATCAACAACTGCAGAGTTTATACATGGTAGGTATTCAGACATTAGAGGGCGCTTTGCTGACTTTTTAACCTGACAAAGTAAATTAAACCCCCTGCCTTAAGACTCTTTCTTTGTATCCTCATTATATGTTCCATTTTCTGCCACAAATCAGTTGCACCACCTTCTTCCTTCCTTTGTTCAGAACGTTCAGGAAACATTCAAAATAACTGCACCGCACAACCTACCTTTCACCAACTCGTTAATAAGGGTCCTCAAGTAATTGGTTTGTTTCTTTTTGCCTTCACACACTTGAACGACGTCCGCCAGATCCTGTCTAACGTCTTGAAGGAGTTTGGCCCCCATCTTCACTTCCCTCTCAAAGAATCTGAACAATGGATCCTTGGTTTGAAATGTGAGAGAAGAAATTTAGTGTGCTGAGTGGGAGACGCCTGAATGAGACAAGGAAATCTGGTGCATTGGCTAGAAGGACAATCATAACTTTACAGTAAGGGAATCAAACTTCTGCCATGTTCTGGCTTTTGTGCTAAGCCAAGACTAAGTTGTTTATGTAACTCTTATGCTGCGAAGCTACTAATCTGATCTCGTACCACACTTTTCTTCACTATTTTTTCACCTCAACCTCTTACGGGGCTGCATTTCTCACCTTAATGTTTTCTACAGTTCGTTTCAGGTGATTCAGAGTTTGTGGGATGACATGGAGCCAGTTAGAAGCCGTAGTATGCAGCGTTCGCATCCAGGCTGGGCGGCCGTCCGAGGTGGAGTCTGTACGCGCCTTCTTCTCAGTCTCTGCATAGGCTAAATCATCCTCATCTTCTAACATTTGCATTTTCAGCATTTTACTGATCATATCAATACCTGGAAGTGTACACACATGATGTGAGATCGAACGCTCTGAATGTTAAGTTAAAGCTGGTTTTACAATACAATGAATTGCTTGGCCATTAAATTAAAAAAAAATTGCTAAGATTCAGGGATGACTTCCAATACCTCTCTATCAAAAACTGAAATTGAAAACCCTATAGACTTTTAAGGGTTCAGGACCTCTTACAGTATAGGGATAAATGCCAGATTCACCTACTCATCCTCCAACACCTACTACGGGCTTATTAACTGGATATTGTTGAGTTCAGCTCTGCACACCATCTTCCTGGATTCAGCACCCTCATATATGTGCATCGGATTTCCACAGCTTTCACGGTCTCATCTTGTGTTACCTAACTGTTGTAGCTCTAGTGAATAAAAATTCATCCCACTTTAAAATAAGTTTTGCAACAACCTCTAAGCTAAGAACCTTAATTTGAGTATGCTTGCTAGAACACTGTGATCCCTTAAATATTTTCAAAGCATTTATGAAAATGTAGAGCAATGGTGGGGACTGGATTAACCTGCTAACACTCAAAGGCCCTTCTCATCAAGCAGGGTTCTTATCATGTTTAGTTCATGCTGGGTCTGAGCCACCTGCATATCTTTTACTGGTAAGTGTCACAGGGCAACCTCTTATTGAGACAAATTCATAGAAGCTAGAGGCACTGGAACTGTGGCTCATATTGGAAGTCTCTTTGCGTGCCCCTCCTCCCTCGGGCCTTTCTGTGGATCCCCTCATTCAGATTTTCATAATCCCCGAGGTGGCTAGCAATGTTAGTGAAAATCTAGGAGGTACAGAGGTTGCTGAGGAAGGACTCACTGACTCGAGAAGAGGTGGGAAGTTTTGTGTATTCTGGAATGTAGGGGGATGGGACTCTACTGACAAATCCCCGAGGACCATAATTTGTTTCACACATTTGAATGTAATCTACTGCAACAGAAAATGTAGAGCAAATTAAGATTTTTTTTTTACCCTGGGTGGTGAGGAGGACTTTTTCAGCATTGTTTGGTAAGCCCAGCCAAGATGGGGTCTGGGTGTCTGGCAGCAGCTCCACCCACTGGACAAATTCTTCACGCCTGTCAAGTCACAAACGCCAGAGAATGACAAAGTTGTCACGAAGATATCACAAAGTTCACAAGACCAACGTTTATGAGCCGGCTTAGCTTGTGCTTACTTTCAAAAGCGAAACGTTAAAATACCTGATTCCATCGGGCATCTGAATGTCTTTGTGTCCGTCCACCTTACAAGCCAATTTGAATTCACTGTCAAAGCTAAGAGTGGTGAAGAGGCGCTCCAGGAACGTGTTCAGCAACCGCTGGTCAAACTCATTATCAATACGGCCTCCATAAATCGACTGGGCCATCAGGGTCTTCAGAGCAGACCACGGGATCTTGTCGGGCGAGATATTCTGACGGCCCTGGAGAGGCAGACAGCTTTTGTTGTAAGTCAAGACTACAAGAGCAATGTTACTACAAGGGGTTTTCTGCTTATATGTTTTGGCTGGGAAGCCAAGCTGTCCTCCAGATCAAGAAAGCCACATACATTCCTGTACACTGCACATTTGTAGTTACTTGCCTTTGCCGTGTCATCCAGCCACGTATCTACAGTATCGCATGCAGATCTGAGATCCGATTCGCCAAATTCGTATTTTTTAGACCAGCCCAGAGGAGCGTATCGAAGACGCTCCTGAATGATGGCGTGGAACCACGCAAGGAGGAAATAGAGGCGAGCACGCTCATTGGGTGACTAGAAAAAAAGAAAGCCAGATGTTTATTTCTTTGCGCTGCACCCAATGGGAACAAGACTGACAGCTGGGAACTGGCTATTCTTGCGGGGGACTGATTACATTCTCCACCCCCAGATTCCTATTCACAAGGAGGAAAGAAAAAAAGGTGTGTGTGTGGGGGGAGGAACCAAGGCAAAACAAAGGAGAAATAAAATGGTGCACCATTTTCATTTCACAAGGAGGAAACCCACATCCTTACTCCAATACTCCTCGCTCTGTCTTGGGAGCAAAAATTCTACTTCATGAACTACTGAGATTAAAGTTGTGTGCTACTGCTCTGGGGCCATTTTTCCTAAGATAAGACAAAAATGTGTGAGCCGGAGGCTAAAGATCTGTGAGTTAGCTAACAGCTCTGCTTAGATGAACACTGCCTTACTCTAGTTTTGTGTGTGTGTGTGTCTGTCTCACACAGACTTCGAAAACAGCACAGCCAAGAGTTCTGACCTTCACTAGAGTAACCATGCTGCCTCAGAGATGGTGTTAAGGAGACAGGGGTAAGATGAAGTAGCAGCCAAATGAAGCCTCATTTGCACAGGTGCTGCACAGAAAGGTTTTGGGAGCGCTGGACCTTCGGTCACTATGCTGTGCTCTCCCCGCTTTCCCTTTGCTGCGTGCCAAACCAAATGTCAGCAACAAGCTAAGGCTCAGGTCTTTTCTTTGTCTGGGGTTGTCGCAAGGAGAAGCTTCGACTGTTTAAATGGCTAAGCAGTCCGTCCGTGATGTCGACGAGAATGCCAATGCCACTGCTGCAGCAGGGATTGCAGGGCGAATGACATCCACCCCTGGTCTTGAACTGAACTAGAACTCTGAAGGGGTCCTGTGACCAAGACGTTTTGGGAGCTACAATATTCAGTTCTGTGGCCGTGGATCCCGGTGGGGTCTGTGCGACTATAGCCAAGAGCTTACCTTGCACATTCTGGACACAGGAATGCTGCTGAAAGTTCTCAGCATGTTGGCCTTCACGCCAGGTGGTGGCTCAAATACGAAAATCCGGCCAGCGCGCAGCAAGTTCACTGGTACCTGAGGACAAAATAAGTCACTTCATGATCAGAGTCAAGATAATCTTTCCATTATACACAGCAAGATACTCTTTCCCAGACTTAAAGCCACTTAGACTGAGGCAAAACATTTGTTAAACAGTGTTACAAGTCCTCATTCTTTCAACAAGGATAAAGTTATGGAACAGGATCATGGAATTAAGCAGCTAGTACATAAATAATGGTTAACCTTCTACAGACCAATAGAGGAAGATGGAGAATAAGAAAATCTAGAGAACCTTTCAGTACTTTTGTTAATTCCCAGATTACTAAAATAATGTAGAGCTTTCTGAACACCTAAGAAGAGATATATATATAACCATGCTAGGTATTTTCCAATTTTTTATATCAGTTGGTTTTACTGAGGAGAAACATTAAAAATATTTAAAGAATAAAACAGTTAATGAATAAAGAAGAATAAGAAAAATGGTAACCAGAGGTGTCCCAAAATAAGCACACTTAGATTAGTGAGCAGTTAGGTAATCACATCATATAAAATTTGCGTGGCTGGTGAAGTATTTAAAATATTCTAGGTTTGACTGCTTAACAAACCTGGATGGCCTGTTATCAACTGGCTGTTTTCAGGGCTTTTTTTGTAGCAGGAACTCCTTTGCATATTAGGCCATACTCCCCTGATGTAGCTAATCCTCCTGGAGCTCACAGTAGGCCCTGTACTAAGAGCCCTGTAAACTCTTGGAGGACTGGCTACATCAGGGATGTGTGGCCTAATAGGCAAAGGAGTTCCTGCTACAAAAAAAAAAAAAAGCCCTGGCTGTTTTTATTTCACGATGAATTAAAAAAGGGTTGCCATCTATTTGTGAAATCACTATGAAGTCTTGATAATTTGAGCTGGGTGGAGATTTTGTCCAAGAGATCCCAGCTCTTGAGATATCATAAATAAATCAAGTTTTAAAAATTCTTAAAACAGCCATACAATTTGGAAAAGGGGCTCCTTCTGTTCCTCTGGGTTTTAAAGAGATCCCTGTCAGAGGAGATATCTTTTCAAAACAGTCTGCAATGAAGTTTGGGTGATGCTTGATTTTATCTGCAGCCAGCCACTTACTTTGGGATTTATCTCCATTGTCAGGAAGAGTCTGAAGCAGGCATGAGGCTGGAGGGAATGCAGCTTCTTTTCCAGCTGCATCAGCCACCCAGGGGCCAAGTGGACGTTCTTCAGCATCACCCACCTGGAGCACAAGGGGGAAAAAGAAAGCCGTTAAGGAGGCTCTAGATTTTGCTCCTCTGGGGCAGACAGTCCTGCCAACACCACAGAACCCACCTGCCTGATTTCACGGCTGTATTGATGGCCTTCTCTGCTTGGTTAAATCCTTCGGCAGAACCTACAGGCAAGAAGTCAGGATTTGTTGTTAGAAACTGCATGTTAACCTTTCACGGTTGAACACAAATATGGAAGGTTGGGGTTTTTTTTTACCAATAGCGATAGAAGTTATCTGTGTATTCTGCTCGGCAGCAAGGTCTTCGACATGACCGCTGGCGTCGTAGCCGGGCACTGAGCACATCAATACAGGTGTGTTTGGTTTCACCTAAAATCCAAGAAGAGTGGCGAAGCATCAGTACAGGTGCAAGGCAGGTGACTTTGCTTCTACCATCACCCAAGACAGATATCTCCCCCCCCCATTTAGACTGCACAGGGAGTCTGCGTTTCTTGCAGTACTAAGACGGAGAGAAACTCTTCCTTCTGTTTTACGTTGCAGGAGGGCTGACTGCCCCTCCTTTGTTACCAGAGTATCAAAGGCCTTCCCTTTTATTTCTTCTTCTCGTGTTCCAGGCCATTCCCTCAAATTCAGAGTATGAAGCGAGGTACACAACAACAACAAAGCCCAGATTTATCTCTCTATATTTTTTTCTCCTCCCACATACACTGGAAATCCACAAATACTGGTCTGGTTTACTAGTCAGGCTGTGTGTGTGTGCCCACCACCCATTCCCAAAAGCCAGGCTGGAGGGGAGGGGTGGAAAGTGTCAAGGATCCCCTTTCTCATGTAAGCTGGGGTATGAAGAAGTTAAGAATCGTGCAAATGCAGAACAAAAGGAGAACTCAGGGAAGGGGAGGTGTGCCATTTCCCCTTGATGAACTTACATGAGGATGCCTTGCCAGGCTACATGGCATTTTTCAGAGAACTGAGAAGCAGCCGATGCAGTCTTACAGTCTCCGCTCCAAGCTTTCTATCAGACTTCTGCAGCAGCTTCACCTAGTATGCTATGTAAATGCCAACTTGCCTCAGTGTCTACAATGTGTGCCAGATCCAAAGGCTGCTCCATAATAGACATGAAGTTTTCACCAAGGTTCGTCGAAACAAACTGATGGGCCATGGCCAGGAGACGGTCGGGACGGAAAGCCTGGATCAGAAGCAAGCGGTGGATGGCCTGTCCAATGGGTGCTGATGGCAAAGGAAGGACAGGGGAGGTTAGCGCTTGAAGTTGCAAAACAACAGACTGCTTTTGCTCCTGATTCTCACCCCCCCCACCCTCCCAATTCAGTGCTAAAGTGCAAAGTTTCCATTTAGGTTCTACGAACATTATGGCAAATTTTAATCCGCTCCAATGCAGTTTATTAGACTAGCTATAATTAGGGTTGTATATATCTTGGCTGCAGCTGAGTAGTGGATAAAAGAAGACTGGTGTTTGTACCAGTAGAACCACTGGCTGAGGACTAAGGGGTCTTACACAAAAGGACTGAGAGAACAATTGCCCCCTGTGTTGCTCCTGTGCTGCACCCCTTTCCTTGTGTTCCAATGGTGATGGTGACTGGGCTGGCTGAGGGACCATTTACTCCTGGCCTGACAGCAAATTCAGGACCATGTGAGTTGAACTGATGTCTTGTGCATGACTTTCAAGCAAGAGAACCATGTGACAGAGCCCATATGGGACAGCTCTTCCAAACAGGACAGTCATGACTGCCAGGGAACAAGCTGTCAATCACGTGAGAGGTAGACTGCCTGGCTACCTTTTACACCACAGATTTTAAAAAAGTTAAGATCTGTAGTTCAGGGCTTCGAAGAGAAATACCATGAGGAAAAAAAGAGAGTTGCTTGCATTATTCTGTGTCCGTGTAAATGTGCCTTAAACAATACAGTAACTTAATTTCACCCAGTGAAAGGGAACTAAACCCCAACCCTTCCACTAAATAGCTCTCATCAAATGGGAGGATGACACAAAAGCAGTCTGTGCATTTCTCCCAATTACCTGAATTCTATTCTAAAACAGAAGATAAGGTTCTGAGGCTGAACTTACTTGAAGGCTTGTCTTCAATCCAAAGATAGGGAACAGTTTGCTCTGGGGAACTGCTATCAAGCCAGATGCAGAATTGCTAGAGATCAAGTGCAGGCAAGAGAGTCAGTTCTGATGCAACAAAACCAAAACCCCTTTTGAATCAGATCAAGAGCTAGCAACAATTTCCCAACATGGTGAGGGCCTCAGCGGGCGGGGGGCGGGGGCGGTGTACACAATCTCAAGGGTGTATTTTGTTGCTTGTTCTGTGGGTTAGCAGTAATGGCCACCAAGTTCTCAGTACTGGAGGAGAGGTGCCACATGTGAATTGACCCCAACAAACTAAGGTCAAACTTGGTATTAAAACGCACCTCCATACATTGAAAACCATACATTAAAAAAAAAAATCAAGTTCAGTTCTGCTGCCTTGTTTGAAGAATGGACTTACATTATCAGCTTGCACTTTAGAGACCAGGTCCCTGAATGCAGGAAGGCAGCTCAGTCTCATCATGGCTTCCAGCTGCTCCACAGTCAGGCCACTGATTTTGGAGAGAGACACGTTGCTGAGGACGATCTCTTTCCCTCTTAAGAAGTGCTGGAACTCTGCATCGTAGGTAGGCTCCCTTCAATTGGAAAAAAACAAAGCTCATGTTGAGAAGAACAAATCCCTTCTGCCCTTTGCACTCAAGGACAAAACAGCACTTCCAGTTCACTCCCCCCAACCCCCGTGAGTAAGACTGAAGTTTACATATCCTCGGGGAGAGGCCAATCAAAAACTGAAACTCTCTGTAATGCATTGGCAGATTTTGTCATGTTAACAACACTTAAGAATTTAGTGCATACACATGGTGAAGAAATGAGCTTATGGTAACTTTACTGTATCAAAACTTAAACTGAGAATTAGAATGGAAAACTATCCACCTCTTGATTAGATAAAATGATGCCAAATACATGGAATGATGTCGTTCTGGGTCCATCTGAGCCCAGACAGGGAAAGGAGAAGGGGCTTTTAACTATGATATGAGCATTTTAAAAGAAGCCACGCTGGATTTTCTCTTAAAAGTTTTACTTGTTTATTCATTTACAGCTTGCCTTTCAGAGATTCAAGACTAACAAAGATGAAGCCCAGTTTAGAATACGCAGGGCTTTTTTTGTAGCAGGAACTCCTTTGCATATTAGGCCACACTGCCACCCCCCACCCCCGATGTAGCTAATCCTCCAAGAGCTTCCAGGGCTCTTCTTACAGGGCCTACTATAAGCTCCAGGAGGACTGGCTACAACAGGGGTGTGTGCCTAATATGCAAAGGAGTTCCTACAAAAAAAGCCCTGAGAATACTGAATCTGAACAAAGGTTGAAGGGATGAACTCCCCTCTCCACTTCTACCATGGCCTCAAAGCAAACAGAAGCTGCACAAGCATGCATTTAGCATTCTTCATCTTGTCTGTTTTTGCCCTCAACCTGCACCTGGGCGTGGTGGAAAAAATACTGTGCCACTGTTTCATTTCAATTTAGTGGTAACCCTACAGAAATTAAAACTGTACGTTTACCCAATAGTGCCTTTCAGTTTAATCCTTGCCAACAGCATAGCGAAGGTGATGTGATCCTGATGGAGCATGCCACGAGCCACTCTATTGAAAGCCACCTGGCAATACAAAAGTGAGAAAATATGAACATATGAAGCTGCCTTATACTGAATCAGACCCTCGGTCCATCAAAGTCAGTACTGTCTACTCAGACTGGCAGCGGCTCTCCAGGGTCTCAAGCTATGGTTTTTTCACACCTATTTGCCTGGACCCTTTTAGTTGGAGATGCCAGGGATTGAACTTGGGACCTTCTGCTTACCAAGCAGATGCTCTTCCACTGAGCCACCGTCCCTCCCAGGACAGTCACTTGGCAGGCAGCCCTCAGTTTTCTGTGAATAATAATTTTTAAAAACCCACTATTAGCACATGGCTTTTCAAGTATGAAATGGCTCTACTGTACCTGGAAGAGATCCTTTGTGATAATGGAAAGACGCTGGGTATGGTCGGTAATACCCTTCAGGTTTGGATTCTCATACAACACGTTGTGATATATGTCCAGGAAAAACTGGAGAGAATACTGGTACAAGAAGTGAATCTGAAAATAATTTTTAAAGTTTTAAAAAACCAGAACACTGCCAGACAGCAAGTGAGTAAGCAGGGTGCTGTCACATCTACTTATTTAATTTAAAATATTTATTAGTTGTCTGTCTTCCTTAATGAGCTCAAGGTGGCTTACACTATTAATCAAATACATAAAATAAATCTCATTTAAAATCACAATTTAGGACTGTTTCAATCAAATGCAGTCCTAAATAAAATAGTCTTCAACTAAAGATCATCAGTGAGGCGCATCTCTCTGAGGAGGTTGTTCCGTCATTGTGGGGCTACCACTGAAAAGGCCCTCTCTCATGTGCTCACTAAACAACCTTATCTGATTGATGGGACAGTCAGGAGGGCCTCTACCTGTGGTGTTAAATTCCCTGGCAGGAACATATGGGAGAAGACAGCCCTTCAGATAACCTGGTCTCAAGCCATTTACGTCTTTAAAGGTCAAAAACGACACCTTTAATTGGACTCAGGAAGGGAATGGTAGCCAGTGAAATTGCTGTAATGTCAGGGTCACATGTTTCTGATAGCTGGCCCCAACCAGCTGCCTAGCCACAGAGTTCTGCACTGGCTGCAGCTTCGGAACACCCTTCAAAGGTAGCCCCCAAGTAGAGCACACTGCAACACTCCTGTCCAGATGTAACTGAGGTATGGATCACTGTGGCTAGATCTGACTGATCCATGAATGGACACAGCTGACGCACCAGCTGAAACTGGGCAAAACAATTCTGGACTGCCGCTACCACCTGATTTCTAGAGTGACTGTTGTGTTGAGTAGCACTTCCGAGCTGCAAACACAGCTTTTCAAGGGGTGTATAACCCCATCCAAGAAAACAGAGATCTGAAGTCCCTGGTCTACCTTTCTATTAACCCAGATCATTTCTGTCAGAATTAAATATCAGCTTGTTCACCCCATCCAGCCTCTTACTGACTCCAAGCATCGGTTCTAAGCACCAGTTAATCTAGCTATGCTATGCTAAAGATGTTGTGAGAGAGGAGAGAGAGAGAAGCCACTTTCCATACCTGTTTGAGTGACTCCATTGTAAAGTAGATACTGCTACAAGCCGTAGAAAGTGGAAGATACTGCTGAGACACAGTTTCCACTTCTTGCATGACAATGTCCGTTTCCTCTACTTTTCTGGTAACTTCAGCTGCTTCTTTCTTCAGGTTCTCCAGTGTCGTTATGATGGTGTCATCATCCAAGATCCGTCCCTTCACTTCATTGAGGGCTTGGAGAAGAGACTTTTCTAACTGCCGCAAACGCAACTGGAATTCACCTTTAAGTATAAAAAGAAGGCGTTCAAGTCTATTTCAAGCCAAGCAGCTTGAATATTTGATATGCTTTAAGCTGCATCATTATAGGATGGGGGAGACTTGCCTTGGCAGTAATATGTGCAAAAAGGATCGAGGGGTCTAAGTAAACCATACACTGAACATGAGCCAGCAGTGTGATGTGGTAGCTAAAAAGGCCAATGCAATTTTGGGCCATATCAATAAAAGTATAGTGTGCAGAACATGTGAAGTGATGGCAGAGAGGTGATACCCATCTTCAAGCATTTAAAAGAGCTGTCATACAGAGGATGGTGTGGAATTTTTTTCAGTTGTTCCAGAAGGCCAGACCAGAACCAATGGGTTGAAATTAAATCAAAGAGTTTTCAGTTAAACATTAGGAAGAACTTCCTGACAGAGCGGTTCCTTAAACAGAGGCTACATGGCCATCCCACAGCAATGCTGATTCTGTGAATTAGGCAAATCATGAGAGGGAGGGCAGGAAGGACTGCATCAGTGCTTTGTTCTTCGGGCCCTTTCTTACAACATGCGCAGGGAAATGCTGATCACCACTTTGGAGTCAGGAAGCAATTTTTCTCCAGGCCAGTTTGGCCAGGCATCCTGAAGGCTTTTTTGTCACCTTCTGGGGGTGCAACAAGGGTCATGGGGGGGGGGGGTAGGTGTGAGAGGAAGTAGTTGTGAATTTTCTGCATTGTGCAGGAGGTTAGGCTAGATGACCGGAGGTCCCTTCCAACTCTATGATTCTATGTACATGCTTGCTTTAAGATGTTCTGACATACACTATGAAGTTTGTGTTGTGATAGCTATGGCAAATGCACGCCCCTCAAGAGTTGATGTCTCAGTGTTGTACCTTGAAGTTTGAGGAGATCAGAGCGTTTCTCATCCACATCTGGTCTTTCTGCTTTCAGCACCTCGTTCAGGCACTGGCTCTGTAAGCTACTGCGAGTTACGGTGAAGTTCACAAATGTCACACGGGAACAGAGATCAGGTGGAAACTCAACCTACCAAGACACAACATAACAGTGTCATTGCATGTTCTTCCCCTTCCATTCTACCATCGGTTTAAGGAATGCAAATGTTAATTCCTCACCGTTGGGTCCCTCGTGGAGAGGAAAATGACAAAGGACGGTGACAAATCAATATCCTGGTCTCCCAGGGTAATAAGAACTCGACCACCAGTTCTCCGGACTTCTCGGTTCAGAACAGGATTCAGGACAGGGTCATAGCTCTCCACATCCTAGGTAAGTAGTTAAGAGAGGGACAATGCGTCAGCAGAATACAGATAAAGAGTAATTCTTGAGCTAGGAACAACTGTAATCCACACGAGCCAGAATCCAAAAAATGACTTTGGGATCCAAAAAAGTAGAACTGTAGCATGTTATATAAAGGATGTCATTGGGTTACAACTTGTTTTAATCAACGGGTTTTATTGATTTTATGTGTATGCCTGTTGTACATTGCCTAGAGCCTGTCATTGGCCGGGATGAGGCAATTTAAAAACAACAACAACACAAAAGTCTTCATGCAATTTCTCAAGCTGCCTACTTAATTTCAAAAGCAATATGCTATGTGAATTCATGCCCAGTTACTTAATGCTTGTCTCTCCTTTGACTGGATCCAGACTAAGTTTTCTGCTAAAAGCAAGCAGAACTTCTCTCCTCCTCCTCCCATCTAAGCCTTTTGATCTTCCTGAATTCACTGCCACAGGAAGCGGTGGCGGCTACAAGCGTAGACAGTTTCAAGAGGGAAATGGATAAGCATATGGAGCAGAGGTCCATCAGTGGCTATTAGCCACTGCTTACTGTTGGAACTCTCTGTCTGGGGCAGTGATGCTCTGTATTCTTGTGCTTGGAGAGGGGGCACAGTGGAAGGGCTTCTAGCCCCACTGGTGGACCTCTTGATGGCACTTGGGTTTTTTGGCCACTGCATGACACAGGGTGTTGGACTGGATGGGCCACTGGCCTGATCCTACATGGCTTCTCTTATGTTCTTAAGTGCTGCTCCTAGGAGACAGGAACGGTGTGAGGGGCAAACTGGGGATCTGCAGCAGGAAGGGGGAGTTAGCAGAAATTAACCCTTCCCTTCTGTTAGCAAAAAATTTAGTCTGCATCCAGCCCATTAACTTCAATGAGGGTTAAGTAAGCAGGACTTTCTATGCATCATACCACATTAAGAAGGCACAACACAGAACTTTTATTTATTAGTATCTATGTAATTTATACACTGACAAAGCCCTGGTTTGATTGTACAAGAGGAGAATAACTGGAAACGGGGACTTAGCTGATAATGAAAAAGTTGCTTGCAGCTGCAACTCACCTGGACAAGCAAAGGATTACCAAACCGCAAGGCACTCTCCAAGTTCTTCCTGAAAGCATCATCTAAGAAGCTGGTACGAGTTATCTTACGGTCCTTATATTCATTCATGATGAATTCTGTTGCTTGCCCAGAGGGATCGATGATCAGGGGGTACCTAAAGAAAATGTCAAATTGCTTACAAGGTTAGTTACGATACAGGGAGACCTAAAGGTTTGCTCAGCATACAATAACAATGCTTCTTTTTAAAGTACAGTTTTGCAAGAATGTTTACAATCTACCGGTTACCCTTCAGAGGCTTAAGGCTTTCCATGTGCAGTTTGTTATCACAGTAACAAAGATGTTGGCTCTGGTTAGTCCTCACTTCAAAGACGATGGGCTGAATCCAAAAGGACAGCCAGGAGGTACTGATGTTAGACCTATCGGCTGCGTTCGATACAGTCGACCATCAGTTGCTAGTCCACCGCCTCGCTGTTGTAGGGATTCAGGGGCTAGCCTTACAGTGGTTTTCCTCTTTCCTATGTGGTCGGGGACAAAGGGTGCCAATTGGGGGAGAGTCGTCGCAGAGACACTTGCTTAATTGCGGTGTGCCTCAGGGGACGGTTCTATCCCCAATGTTGTTTAACATTTACATGCGACCCCTTGCCCAGATTGTCTGGAGGTATGGGCTGGGTTGCCATCAGTACTCTGATGACACCCAGCTCTATCTACTGATGGATGGCCGGCCTGCCGCTGTCCCAGAAAACCTGGATCAGGTGTTGAAAACCGTGGCTGGTTGGCTTAAGCTGAAGCTGGCCGACTGAAGCTGAACCTGACGAAGACAGAGGTCCTTTGCCTGAGTCGCGGTGGCCTGGGTAGGGAAATCCCCCTACCAGCCTTTGATGGGGCGCCACTGTCAATGGCGCCCAAGGTCAGAAGCTTGGGGGTGCTGTTGAAAGCCTCCCTTGTCAATGGAGGCCCAGAGAGCAGCAACTGCGAAATCCACCCTTTTTTCATCTGAGGCAGGCAAAACAGTTGGTTCCCTTCCTCAACCGTCGCGACCTGGCAACTGTGATCCATGCAACGGTCACCTCGAGATTTGACTACTGTAATGCCCTCTACTTGGGGCTGCCTTTGTTGTGAACCTGGAGACTCCAGCTAGTGTAGAATGAGGATGCTAGGCTGCTATCGGGGCTGCCCAAGTGGGAACACATACAGCCAGCGCTGCAGGAACTGCACTGGCTACCAATAGTGTACCGGATTCGTTACAAGGCACTAGTTATTACTTTTAAAGCCCTGTATGGCCGAGGACCCATTTACTTGAGGGACCGTCTGTCTCCACACATTCCCCAGAGGGTACTAAGATCTGGATCCCAACAACTCCTAGTGATTCCTGGGCGAGGGAGGCGAAATTAGTGACCACCAGGGATCAGGTCTTTTCAGTGGCAGCCCTGTCCTGGTGGAATCAACTGCCGGAAGAGGTTACGGCCTTGTGGGACCTCGCCCAGTTCCTTCAACCTACTGTAGAAGAATTCTGGAATAATCGCCATCCTGGAACTATGAGGAACATCTAATGTGTTAGCACCAAGCTGTATATTGTTTTAATCTATGTGTTTTAACTTATATATTTAAATGGTTTTATTGTTTTTATGACTGTGATCATAGCATGCTATGACTCTGACGTAAGCCACCCTGAGCTCACCTTGGCGGGGAGGGCGGGGTATAAATCGAATTAAACAGAAACAGAAGAGACTTTCCTGCCACTCCCTTCCTGCCACAATCCTTTAAAAGTGGTGTGGGCATCCCCAGTACGATGGATGTGGGCAAAAATTGTGAGCTTGTGTCCAGAGATGTGCATTAGCTACGTGCCACTCTTTTATAGTTTCTGGTGGGTAGCCAGGTTGGAGCTCTCACCCGGAGGGCCCAGGAAAACCCAATCTCAGAAGCTTCGCAGGGTCAGCTCTGCTTAATACTTGGCATGGAAGACCACCAAGGGAGGCCAGGGCACTATGCAGAGGCAGGCAATGGCAAATCGCCTCTGAACGTCTCTTATCTTCAAAGCCCCAAGGGCTGCCATAAGTTGGTTGTGACTTCACCAGGGCCAGCCCTACCACTAGGCAAACTAGGCAATTGTCTAGGGTGCCAAACTTCTAGGGGCGCCAAATTGGACATCCTTATGTGACTCGGTGACATTATAAGTGCCGGGGGGGGGGGGGAGGGGATGCCAGAAGTTAGCCCTGCCTACGGTGCCAGACAGTCTAGGGCTGGCCCTGGACTTGACAGCACTTTCTCACTACCACAGCTGTGTTTTTCTGCAGTAGAAGAGCAAGATTCAAGCCCAGGAGCATCTTAAAGACCGACAATATTTCTAGGGTAGAAGCTTTTGAGAGTCAAAGCTCACTTTGTCAGACAAGGGAGCTTTGACTCTTGAAGGCTTACACCCTGGACATTTGTTCATCTTTCAGGTGCTACTGGGCTCAGAAGCTCATAAGAAGATGAAGAGCAAGCTTAAATTTTAATTTAATTTGCTCTATTAATTACCACACTGCATCAGACCTCTTTGGTTAAAATTTTTGTTACCGTGAATATTCCAACCAGTTGTCCCTTGGAAATTTGGCCATGACAGGCAAATTAATCTGCTGCAAGATACATCATCTCTGAAGATATAGCATCTCCGTTTTTACTGTCACACAGTCATCCGCCATAAAACAAGCATACATTTGTTTATGTCAGTGGCCCTCTCAACATCGTTGGCCAAGAAATTCCATAAATTAATGGTGTCACATGGAATACCGTATTTTTCGGTCCATTAGACGCTCCGGACCATTAGACGCAGGTGCCTGGCTGGGAGACAAGCGGCGAGATCGCTCCCTCCGCCCCCACCGCAAACCCAGCACTTCGCAGGGAGCTATCTCGCCGCTTGTCTCCCAGCCAGGCACGCAAGCGCCGGCGTGCTTCCCCCGCGCCTGGCTGGGAGACAAGCGGCGAGATCGCTCCCTGCGAAGTGCTGGGTTTGCGGTGGGGGCGGAGGGAGCGATCTCGCCGCTTGTCTCCCAGCCAGGCACGCAGGCACGGGGGAAGCATGCCGCCCCCTCCACAGCCGGCACTCACAAAGCGCTGGGTTTGCGGAGGGGGCGGGTGCTTCCTCCGTGCCTGTCTGCCTGGCTTCAGCTGATGCTTACAGCAAGCGCCAGGATCGCTCCCTCCACCCTCCGATCCAAGCACTTGCTTTAAGCATCAGCTGAAGCCAGGCAGACAGACACAGAGGAAGCACCCGCCCCCTCTGCAAACCCAGCGCTTCGCGAGCGCCGGCTGTGGAGGGGGCGGCGTGCTTTCTCCGTGCCTGTCTGCCTAGCTTCAGCTCTGATGCTTAAAGCAAGCGCTGGGATCGGAGGGCGGAGGGAGCGATCCTGGCACTTGCTGTAAGCGTCAGAGCTGGAGCCAGGCAGGCAGGTGCGGGGGAAGCGCCGGGATCAGAGGCGGAGGCAGAGGATCCCCCCCCCAGAGGAAGGTACGTACCTTCGCTCCATAAGACGCACACACTTCCCCCCCACACTTTTTTTGGGGAAAAATACGGTACTTTGTTGGCCTTTGGATAGGAAGTCTGGGCAATAACCTGGAGTACTTTATTGTATTGTCCAAATGCCAACAATCTGAACGCTTCCAAAAATACCCCTTCACCAGAAAGTCTGGAAAGGAATAACAAATGATAGAAGTACTCAAATAGTACTTTGTGACAGTTTTCAGAAGAGTCACTGATATACATAAAAAGTATGAAGAATGACAAGAGTACCTGTTGAATCGCTTGAGCATAATTGCGTTTTCTGTGCACAGGTCATCGGCAGGCAGAGAGCTTGCCTGCCAGCGAAGGCGTTCATCTGCGTTGGACAGGTATTCGGTCCTAGCAATATCTGTACGGAACTGTACATTAAGAATTGCTGTGATTCAGTAAAGGAGTACCAAAGGGTTGACCACTTTTGTGGCTAAGAAAAAGAATCTGCTTTTTGCAGGTTACAGGCTAGGTGTGACCAGCTGTTACCCCTGAATATATAACTATCCTGTGACAAGATGCATCTAGCAGAAGATGCATCATTGGCTGCAAGTCAGACCCACTCCCTGCAATGTGCCTTCAAAGGAGACAGAATTTTACCATCCAAATGGTTAGTCGACAATGGAAACCCTAGACTGAGGGAAGCACTTTCCATATCCCAAAACTGCTCAAATACCACATCTTTTTGCATAACAGACAATAGTCTGAAGGCACATGACAATTGCCCTCAAGCTGAAGCAAGTCCAGCTGGTCAGATGTGAAACATACATAAGCTGCTCTGGGCTTCAGAAAGGAAGAATGGAGCACAAGGAAAAAACGGAAGAAATGCCAAGCCTTCAGGTGAGCAGCAATGATCGGGTTTTATGACCTGTGGGATTAGGGTTGCCAAATCCAATTCAAGAAACATCTGGAGACATTGGTGGTGGAGCCAGGAGCAAGGTTGTGACAAGCATAATTGAACTCAAAAGGGAGTTCTGGCCATCACATTTAAAGGGACCGCACACCTTTTAAATGCCTTCCTTCAATAGGAAATAATGAAGGATAGGGGCACCTTCTTTTGGGGCTCATAGAATTGGACCTCCTGGTCCAACCTTTTTGAAACTTGGGGGTTATTTTGGGGAGAGGCACTGGATGCTATACTGAAAATTTGGTGCCTCTACCTAAAAAAAAAGCTCCCCGCCCCGAGCCCCAGATACTCATGGATCAATTCTCCATTTTTATCTATGGGAATAAGTCTCCATAGGTAATAATAAGAGTTCCCAGCAGACATTTTCCTCCCCTCCCCCCGCTTTCTAATAGCCCTGAAGCTGGGGGAGGGCTTCCAAACCGGGGGATCCCCTGCCCCCACCTGGGGATTGGCAACCCTATGTGGGACACAAGTTACTACCTGAATATTTGCTTGCTGCAAATGGTGGGACCATGTTGTGAAGAGGTTTTGACGCATCTGTTGGTCAAAGTAGCCGGCGTAAGCAATAAAAGCCCCCGAAAGCAAGCAATCCCCTGCAATGGTGGACATTTGATTCTTGAAGGTTTCACTTGTTTTCTCCCATCTTTCACGTTCAGCAGACAGGCTCTTCAGGAGAGCTGTGCTACGGTTAACCTAGAAGCAAAGTGGGGTTAGGAAGAAAGGTTAGATCAAAGCTGTTGGGGATACATTCACACTAAGTAAGCCACTGACCGGGTTTTTAGAGTTCCAAAAAGAAAATATTTAAAGTATGTGGGCAGAATATGTATGTGAGGATCGGGGTGGAGGGGGGGTGGGCTGCAGTGGCAAAGTATTGCTTAACACGTATTACAAAAAACACTGATGAAGGGAGCTTTGAGTCTTGAAAGCGTATAACCCAAAAAATCCCATTGGTAAAGGTATTGCTGGGCTTGAATCTAACTTTTTTTTATTGCAGACCAACATGCACCCTCTGAAACCAAAAACACTGAAAAGGTTTTTAAAAAACGTTTTTCTATATAGCATTAAATGCCTCTTCCAAATCAAGGAATCAATTATATGTTGAATTGGATCTTATCTGCTTTTTTGTTTTAACACCTTCTCTTTACAACAACCCCCCATCCCGTGTGGTTTCCCCCCACATGGGCCCCACAATCCCTAGGAAAGCCTTTCTGGTCACCAAGAAATGCCCCCTTCTCCCTTTTTTGCTGGGAGGATAGAAAAGCGGTTAGGGTCTAACTCTGTCCTGTAGCTCTCAAAAAAGAAAATCTTTTGATCTTCACTCAGTGACAAGATATATTTTTGCAAGGCAGAAGAAATCATAATTTTTAAAAAAGAAATCATAATGAACATAAAGAAAAAGAGGAACGGCTGCTCAAAGCTTGGGATGCAAGAAGTGTGGGAAGACTCTCTACATATCAAAGTTGCTTTAAAGACAGCCTGAAAATCCAGAAGAAGAACACCAGGCTGTTGTTGTCAATTACTTAATAATCACGTAAGAATGTGACTAGTGAAGATAATATATATATTAAGGAGCCCTAATCCGGATGGCCCAATCTTGTCAGATCTCAGAAGCTAAGCAGGGTTGTCCCTTGTTAGAAACTGGATGGGAGACCAGGGTTGCTATGCAGAGGCAGGCAATGGCCAACCACCTCTTGCCTTGGAAACCTTACGAGGTCACCACAAGTCAGCTGTGATTTGATGGCATGTTAAATCTCCACAAATTAATGCTGTACGTTTATCAATACTATATTGTATTTTTTAAAAAACCTGTTTTTAAAAAATTCAATGGCACAGAAAAGCTGCTGATAAATTGAAAGAAAACATAAAAAATGGAGGAGGGGGCTTACCTTTGCCTCTACAGCAGCCAAGTCTGCTTTAATAGCTTGAGCTTCCGAAATCAGCACGGCATACTCTTCCTTGTAGCGGGCAATACTGGCCTCCAGATCCCGGATCATCTGCTCCACTTCATTAGCTTTCTGCTGGTTGTCCTTGGCGTCGTCCTCCAGCTTCTGCAGCTCATTCCGCAGGGGCTCCACTCGTTTCAACATATCGGCGTAGTTCAGCTGGAACACAAGAGGGTGATGTTAGCCTTACACCCTAGATCAGGGGTGGCCAAACTCCAGCTGGGGAGCCGCATCTGGCTCTTTTACACATATTGTGTGACTCTCAAAGCCATCACCATCCCACTGGCTGGCTTGGAGAAGGCATTTCTCTCTTTAAATCACTTCTCCAAGCCAAGTCAGCCAGAGGCTTAAAGACTGCATTTAAAGTTAAAGTTGCTTTCTTTCTACCTCTCCCTCCTCTCTCCCATCTAGAACTATTTCCCTTCCTTCCTTCCTTGCAGCTCTCAAACATCTGACATTCATGTCTTGTGGCTCTCAAATATCTGATGTTTTCTACGTGACTCTTATGTTAAGCAAGTTTGGCTTCCCCTGCCCTAGACTGCCTGCGGTGGGCCTTCCTAGTTACAAGCATTGCTGTTTTGTGAGCTACTGTGGGACTACCAAAAAACTGCAGAGTTAACTGCTGAGAGTGACTCCTGACAAGCTGCTTTCTTCCCCTCCCCATCACTATCAAAACACAACACGATTTTGACAATACGGCATCATCCCTTTCTGTGCAATCCAAATGCCACGAGATATTTACCTGTGCAATAGCCCATTTTACCATAGGACCACAGGCCAGGGATGCTCTGTTCACTATTTCGTAATTGTAACTTGGGTTTGATAAGTAGTTCTTCTTCATCTTGTCCCGTATGGCATCGCTGCAAGAGGCGGGGGAAGGAAACAAAGAGTTTGAGGAACGGCATGGAAAACTTTCTCACATCCTTCAGCATGCAACTACGACCACCGAGACTACCAGCTATCCCATCACCACGGTAGGTAGAGACTAAGAAAACCCAAATACCTCATGTCTTCGATATTAAAGTTGACAATGCTGCTGATGAAATTATCTCTGAGAATAACTGGCCTGATCTTTTTCCAGTCATTTGTCTCCTCACCCAACAAGAGACAGATTGATTCTAAAGCCAGTTTTACTGCACCGGGCGGGTTGGCCATGGTTCTCACTTCGATAAGGTGCTGCCTCTTTATAGAGCTCACGGCTGGCAAAGGGGGATGGAAAAAAGCATTCAGCATGCAACATCGCCACATGTTAAGGCTGCCACTGGGAATGGGAGAAAGAAACTTCGGTTCCGAGGCCACCTGCATCCTCTTTTTATGGGTGCAAGCTTCTGAGACTCAAAGCTCCCTCTGTCAAGTGTCTGTCACACAGCATGGGCCTAGGAGGGCCTTCTACTGGCTGCCACCACTCTGGTAAGGGTCTGCATGGAGGGCCCAGAACACCCAACAACCCTTGTCTTCCTTATTAAGAAATATCTCTTAACTGTGACCAAGGAGATGTGATGACCCAAGGAGTATAACAACAACAGTTTATTTACAGTGCTCAAATAGCAAGTGGGTAAAACAGTGAAATATATATACAGTAAAGGTTGGTGAAAATAAACAAAAGCCCTGATGTTTTTAGCTATACAGTCCCTACTCTAATAATCAACACTCACCCCCTTGGGTAAGGGATCTCTCCCCTGCTGCAAGCTCTCTAGGCTACAGCCTGCCTCCAGCCCAGCCTTCCAGGAAAAGAACACACCCTGCCTGGGCGTGGCCCTTTAATGTTCTCCTCCCAGGCTGCACCACTCTCTGGGCCAATTTCCCTACAAAATCTTGCCACCCAATCAGAGGGACAGAAGGGAACATAGGCAGGCTTCTCTGGGCCGAGGATCATGACGCTGATAAAGGGAGCTTGGACTCCTGAAAGTTTATCACCCGGGAAATCTTGTTGGTAGGACTCAAATCTTGCTCTTTTGCTGAAGAGCAGCATGGCTACCCAACAGAAATTAGTTTGCTCTTTTTAAAGAAATAATATATACTATAGCATCTCCCTTGTTTTTTTCCGCAGAGGCCCTCAAGAACAATTTCTTTCTTTTCCCAGCAGCAGCCGACGCGTCCTTGTGGTTATTCACCTGATCTCCCCAGCTGAAAAGTTTACAATGGTAGGGATGAAGTTTTCCCGCATAATGATGGAGCGTATCTGTTTCCAATCAGTTGTGCTTTCGCCCAAGAGCAGGCAGATGGACTCTAGGGCCAGCTTCACTGCCCCGGGAGGGTTGGCCATAGAACGGACCTCTACCAGATGTTGCTTCTTTATTGATTTAACAGCTAGGCAGGAGCAAACCCCGATCAAACAAGGAGAGAAAAAGGACATCGATTTGGGAGAGAACAAGCAAAACAGCAAGCCAATTAGCAAGTCTTGGGAAAGGGAAGATTTGAAAGAGTTTAAGATTCAGTACAAATCAAGTTTCAAGTTCAGCGCAAATCAGCCTAGTACTGTCTGACAGGTAACTCTCTTCACTGACTGACCATTGGAGTTTGCAAAGAAGAATGGAAAGATCATCGACAAGTGTTGATTTTTTCCTGATTCTTGCCTTTCAGCAATTCCATTTCAAATAATACAAAGGAACAATTAACTTACAACAATTTTTTTCTGCAAGCATGTTAACAGCCAAAAGCGGCAGTTACATTCACTGCAGCAAAATCTCTTTTAAGACAGGTCTCTTGCAATTCTAAAGCCTTTTAATGTCTTTAAAAGAATCACCATAAAGTAAATTAAATTCGCCATGCAACCTCAAAATGTATTACTGCGATATGAACTGGTACTCTGAAAGACCTGCATTAAGGCTTCCAAGCAGGGCACGGCGATACTTAACACAATTAACCAAAAATGATTACCCAAGAGAATTAAGCTTTAATCAAAATATGGATTCATGGGGCCCATCGCCATTGTTAAATTTCTGTTAGGGTCTCCATTAAGAGTGAGCTGTTGCTAAGATAGCTCATCCAGAGGCGTGAACACCCCCCCACACTGTCTGCAGAAGTCTAAACTGGATCGAGGGGGACCATTTATACAGGTAGCATTCACATACCATTCTGAGCCTCAATGACTGCTGGCTCCACTTTATCCAAATCTTCCTTCACACTCATTTGTTTGTCTGCAATGACCTCTTGCTGTTTGTGCAACTGTTCTTGGATTTCTTGGCTCATAACCTACAAGCAAGTTACATGGGATTAAGACTCCTTCTGCCCACTGCAGAGGGTTTAAGGCAGCTGGCAGGCAGCATTAAAAGCTTTCCCCACCTTTTTCTTTTCTGCCTCCTGCTGATCTTTCACCATCTTTTTCAGCTTGTCGTTAGCGGCTGCATTCTTGACTTCCAGCTCCTGGCTTTTGATTCTCAAGTCACGGCGCAGCTCCTCTACCTATGACAAGTGACAGCTTTTCAGTTACATCAAGATCCAGGAGAATGTGACGCTTACAGGTTCCGCGGATTGCAAAGAAAAATTCTGCTTTCTTTCTGTAAGGTTTCTACCTGGTCAACTGTCTCCTTGATCTTTCTAAGACCGACGTTCAAATGCATCTGCTGTTCTTCCAGCTCGCTCCTTTTTTCATTGAACAAGTTGGCGTAGTGGTTGATAAAGTCCAAATAATGGCGAGGAGTGATGGCCATGGTCCTGCCTCCACGTTTGGCGAGGCGAGCGTTAGCCTGCCAGAGGACACAGAATGTTAACGGATCTAACAGTGCTACTTTAGAAATCCTCTGTGTTGTGCTTCAGAAAGAACAGCAAAACATTCTGTAACTTTTACAGACAACAACATGAAACAAGCTGCTAGGAAGGATGAATAACAAAAAGAGAAGAGGAAGACTCACCTGGTGAAGGGTCTGATGAACAAATACGCAACTGTTTACGATGGCCTCCCTGTGTGATGGTGGTTGTGGCAGCTTATCATATACTACTGGCATGTAGTCGGGCACAATGTAGTTTGGCTTTTCAAGATCCATTTTGCTAGTAAACTCTTTGCCAACTTGATAAAGGGCCTCAGTTGACCAGTCTCCAAACCAGTTCAAGACACACCTGAGCAAGAAAAAAGCAATCTCTGAACACCCTACCCCATATTTCAAAAATTAATGTGTGAGTATTCAGACACTGTGCAACTTTTCTCCACAAGAATTTTTTTTAAAAAGCTCTGCTGTGCCACAGGTGTGTGACTTCTAAAAGACCTGCTCTTTTGTCTCAGTTATCCAAGTATTCTATTAGAAACAAAAGGAAGTGATTTTTTAAAAAATTGTTCATGACTATTGCCAGAGAACTCCCAAAGAGGTTATTGCTGCGATAGCTTCCAAAGAACTGAGAGCGAGAAGTGGCTATGCTCACTCTTGCACATGCAGTCTACGCTTGGTGCTAGACCAGGGGTGGCCAAACTGTGGCTCGGGAGCCGCATGTGGCTCTTTCACATATATTGTGTGGCTCTCGAAGCCCCCACTGCCCTGTTCGCTGGCTTGGAGAATGCATTTAAAGTTGCTTTCTTTCCACTTCCCTCCCCATCTATTTTCCTTCCTTCCTCAAACATCTGATGTTCATGTCTTGCAGCTCTCAAACATCTGACATTTATTCTATGTGGCTCTTACGTAAAGCGAGTTTGGCCACCCCTGTGCTAGACTGAGTGGAGCTTGAGCCAAAAACATATTTAGCTTTGAAAGTTTCCAAAGCTGCACACTTGAGATCCTAGCAGTGTGATCTAGAAAGACTATTATGAAGAATGAGCAGCTTGTGTACCTGTTGAAGAGAGCTGGAGATGTGGCTGCCCTGTCTTTCAAGCCTTCAGAAGACGGGTTCATGGTGAAGACAACGTGGAGATTGCGAATGACTTGGCTGGTGAACCACTTATAGAGCTCTTCGTGCGAATCCAACATCAAGCCTTCTTTCTGAGCCCCTTCCTTACACTGAGTCATAAGAGTGGCGTATTCATCTCCTTCAAACAGACCAGGGACCTAATTTGAGGGATACACAAGTTATTCAAGGTAACTGATGCAGTTTTTTGTATTTAGAAAAGTTGTGGGAGGGTATCATGTTGAATTTTCAGGGTGGGAGGAAGAGACAGATTCCAAAGTCAAGGACAGGGGTCCAGTCAAATGGGACATGAAGGGCATTAGAACCAGAGTCTTTGAAACCAGATCATGTGAGCAGAAGACAGTGACTTTCTTTCCAAACTGTGCTGGAATACAATATTCACAGTCAAAGGGAAGTCTCAGATGGTAGTGTTGGGGGATTCCTGCTCTGCCCCATGACTGTTAACCTGTAGAGTTCTGCAGGGTTCAATCTTATCCTCAATGCTATTTAATATGAAGCCACTGGGACAGATCATCAGGAGGTATGGGCTGCAGTATCACAAATATATGGATGATACCCAGCTCTACCTGGGTAGAAACTTAATCCTGACAAGGCAGAGGTTCTCTGGGTTAGTAGAACAGCAGCCCAAGGATTTGAGATTTCTCCTGTCTTAGATGGAGGAAAATCCAGGTTTGAGCTTGGGCATGTTCATAGGGAAAGTGTTCCAACCCTTTAATCATTCTAGTTGCCCTGGGCAGGAACGTGTGATTGCAATAAAAAAGGCCAACGCCATGCTGGGAATTATTAGGAAGGGAATTGAAAACAAATCAGCCATTATCATAATGCCCCTGTATAAATCAATGGTGCTGTCTCATTTGGAATACTGTGTACAATTCTGGTCACACACTGTTGTGACATTTCACAATCACACACTGTCTTGACATTTTCAGTGAGTTAAAGATGCTTGTCTGGTGGGTAGACAAGAGAGGGCCTTTTTGGTGGCAGCTCAGCTCCACTATTATAGAACAACCTCCAAAGGGAGTGTGCCTGGTCCCCTCATTTTTGATCTTCAAGAAATAGCTGAAGACAATTTTACTGAGGACAGCATTTGACTAAGCTTGTTTTTATTTACTGACAGTCCTAAGCAGAAATTTTAAACTGGGTCTTCAGTCTTTTTATAATCATTGTTTTATTTCTATTGTAAACCACCTTGAGTTCCGCAAGGTTGAAAGGCGGCTAATAAGTCTTCTAAATAGATAAATAAAATTATAAGAAATGACATGATTGTTTAGCTGCAGATTATGGGCTTAATCCACTTTCCACATGATATAATGGCAACATTTCTGGCAACCTGAACAAAAGCTGACTGTACTTTTGTTGTTGTTGTGTTTTTTTAAATTAAAATTTGCAGTACCAGAAATCCGGTTACAAACAAAGTTACCTCTCCATTGGCAAGAAGAGTATTCATTCTCTCCAGGAACCCAGAATCAAGCACATTTGATTCATCCATTATGAATGCTATCTTCTCATTCTTGCAGCCAGAGCGTCTCAACACTGTTCTCAGATCTTCATCAAAGTCTTCTCCAGTGTATTTTCTGTGCACCTAGAAACATCGGTTATGATAAATATCTTATAGCCTTTATGTACCCTACAGAATTTAATGAGAAACGCAACTTTACCCTTTTGGGGAGTGGGGTTAGAAAAGTGGGTATACCAACCTTAATTTGGTAGACGCTTAAGCCATTCATCCAAGCCACAAATCGTGAGAGTGTAGTCTTCCCAGCTCCGCTAACGCCAATCAGAAGCAAGTGCCCCTGAGGCTGACGGAAGATCCTAGAGAGAGAGAGAGAGAGAGAGAGAGAGAATGTTCGAGAGTTCAACTCAAGGTCAGTACTAAATTCCCCTGTCTTCTTTCCCTGTCCAAATACATTATGCATTATACTGGTACCATGATGATGCCTGAAGATGAATCTTCAGCTGTATTCAGGGTCCTTCTCAAATATTCATATACTTGTACAACACCAAGGATGAATGGTATCCCCTTTATAAATGGATTTATTATTTACTAACAGAAAATGCGTCTGGATAATAAGCTTGTTGTACCTGTCAATTCGGAGCACGTGATCCAAGACTTCATTGAATAAGACCAGCGGTACATCAAGCTCTTCTTCATAGAAAACCTTCAGCCTGGCTTTTACATAGTCTCTCAGCTCTTCTTGATCAACTGGGATGTAATCCTAGAGGACAGTATGTACAAGTAAATGCAGGCTCTCTATCTAAAACTCAAACAGAGTTTGAGCTGGAGCTGCTTTTGCTAATGGTAATGCTTTGAGATACAAGAAGTGCTTCCCTTTCACAAGAAGACAGTCCCTTAGTCCAAATCAAGCAATTGATGCTTAACACGACTCAACCATCCTCAGGCTTTTCCTGAGTCAGGAACAGTCATAGTTAACAGCCTAATGCTTCTTCCTGAAAGAAGGTGTACTTGAGAATATCAACTTGAATGATCAACCAAGTTTTTCAAATGTAGGTTAATTAGGTCACTCTGAGATCCTTGGAGAAAAGGTGGAGTAAAAATGTACTACACAGATAGAGATCACTATGTAAGCAGGGTCTCTTGTGTGTATGGGAAGCAGTTCAGAGCCTGCAAATGACCCATTTGCTGCAACATATTAAATATCCCTTGCCTCAGTTTTAATTAGCTGCCAAACTGTATTCTCCCAGTGGGGACAAAATCTGACTGTGGACAAGTAGGGCAAAGCCACACAAGTGCCAGACAAGAAGACAGCTGGAGGCCCATGTACAGTAGTTTTTATTCCACAGGGAATAAGGATCAAAAGAGGCACACAGTTATGTTGTCTATATTTTTAACTGATCTTGGAGAACCAGGAATCACTGCAAAGAGGGACAGTAAAAAACAACAACAAAAAACTGCAAAGTTCTTCCATGTACCTTGTGCTACTATTAAAAGCAAAATATTCCAGTAGCTCTTGGGATCCCGCTAGTTAGAATATTCACAAGATGATCTCCAAGCAACTGTGCCACTGGGGACTGGAACTCAAATTTAAAAAACAACTTTTTAAAAAAAGAAAAAGCAACAGTCCTCCTAACTCAAAAGACTCCCAGAAGAAAGGTTTCCCGCCAAAACTCCACATCATGGCCAATTACAGAGGTTAATAATGTTACAGCTCTTGTATGCTTCCTATTTAGTTTAACCAGAATACCATTTGTAGTTGATAGTGCAATTGCTTTTCCTTAATTTCCTAGGCTGTATCCATCGTTGTGTTCAGAAGTGAAACTGAAGAGTCACTAAGAGGGAAAGTACAACTTATTTGGAATTGTCCACTTTGCTATCCACATAGTAATTAAAACATGGGTATTTCACAAGTTAAAGCGCAAGCAAGCAGTTGAGATTATATCCACCATCTGCCTTTACCTTTGACAACCAATTGCTGTACAAAATGGGCCTGGACATTGCTTTCTCTTTGTCTATGTTGGGGAAATGCTTCAGAGCTACCATGTCAATGTTTTCATCAGTCCAGTGTCTCTCTTCATCTTCTACAAGCCTAAGGGGGACAAAAATAGAAGCCTTCTGCTCAGTAATCAGGAAGCCAAATGTTATGTTCATCATATCTCTTATTGGACCCACTTGCTACAATACAACACAAAACAGTTCTCTACAACCTGAAAGCCCACATGTATGGGGAGTATGGCTAACAGTCTGCAATTAAACAAAAAAAAATTCTGCAGACTCAATATTTTGGTAGATGGAACTTCACCCTATTTCAAAGAACATTGACAGGATTTTCATCTTTACCTGTCCTGGAAGAGACGCAAAGCTTCATGCGCCCAGATTCTAATAAGGCCTTCGACAGGTAAAGTTTCCAGTGGCCTCAGAGCTTCGAAGATGCCTCTCACCCATCGAGTCATTTCACGGGGTGAATAGATGTAGTGAGGCTGGGTGTCCTGAGTAAACCTTTCCTGAAGAAGGAAAGCAAGCCAAATTGTGAGTTAGTTAAAACTACATTTCCAAATTCACTGTCGCTATAGCCACTATTAAGAAGCTGAAAGGCAGCATCTGCCAAGTTACCTGTGACATTGTATAGAACTCAACCATAGCAGCGGTGAGAGGCTCTGCGTAGGTGCGGAGAGATGGAATGAGCCTCAGCATTGCCCGATTGAAAGTGCCATAGATCTGGGTGAGAGAAGCTGGCCCAGGGTAGTCCACGTACACAACTGGAACATGGCGCAGGAATCTAGAAAGGCATGCAAAAAATTAATGTTAGACAAGCTCTTTAGTTCTTTGTCTATTAGCGTAAATATACAGCCTTAAATGTTGTAAGTAAAGTCAGTTAAAGCCACTAGATCAGGGCCAAACTGGATGCTAGGCCTTTGGTTGAGATGGTGGACTCCAATCATCTGGACCTCCCCCCTTGCTGAAAACTGCCATACTACATTTGACCATGTAAAGAGATGTTATTATAGCTTCTATGGTAATTCTTTGCTTCACCATCCATTAGCATTGCTGGGACCTTATAAATTAATGTATGATTCTGCCATCTTTTGAATGGTTTTAAGCAATTTGTCATGCGAATTTGTCTTTAATGGTGCTGCAAAATCTCCTTTTGTTACCCGCCATAAGCCTGCTTGCGGTGAGAGTGGGATATAAATCAAATAAATGAAATACATAACTATTATGGCAGTAACTACTGGACTTGTGGCAGCTGTGACATCTAGTGCAGTTGTCAATGGAGTATTGATGCTTAAGACAGGCTCTAAAATACTTCTGATGGCTTAATTCATTTGGATCAGTCTTTGAATTTAGGGGAGGAATTGGGCATGACCCTGATAGCTAGCCAGCGAGCAATGGCTGAATAACATCTTGCAATTATTTACAGGTACTTAAGGATTAGATGTTTTTTAAAAGTTCTTTCAAAAAAGCAGAGAAAAACTAAATTCAGCAACTAAATTAGATTTTTCTAAAAGAAAAAGATACACATGAAGTAAAGACAAAAATCTAATAATGATGGTGGCAGATCGCCACACACGTTTCTGTAAATGAATGTAAGAGAAGCCATGCTGGATCAGGCCAATGGTCCATCACCATGTCACACAGTGGTCAAAACCCAGGTGCCATCAGGTCTGCCAGCAAGGCCAGGATTCCAGAAGCCCTCCCACTGTGGCCCTCCAAGCACCAAGAATATAAAGCATCACTGCCCCAGACACAGTGTTCCATCTATACCTTGTAGCTAATAGCCATTCATGGACGTCTGCTCCATAAGTTTATCCAGTTCTCTCTAGAAGCTGTTTATGCTTGTACCCGCCACCACTTCTTATATCAGTGAATTCCACATTTTAATTACTCTTTGGTTTCAAAAAGTGCGTCCATACATAATTGTCATCTGTATGCCATGTGTATTTAAGGATTAGGCACACCCACAAATGTGAGCCCTTGGGTAAGCAAGAGTCAAAGTCTTCTTGCTTTTTAGCTCTTAGCAGATCAGTTAGAACGAGATGAAACCTGTTTGGTCTTCAGAGTGGCTGACTTCTATTATATTTCTTTTCTGTGTCATTAGCCGCTTTGGGTCCTCATTGAGGAGAAAAGCAGGGAATAAATAATGTAGTGTTCCAAACAGCCTGGGCATCACGTATGTTAAGGCTAACATACTGTAGCTCTAAATGTAACACCCCATTTGCAAGGATAATCCAAACTGCTTAATAAAGCTCAAGAGTACAAACATAGGAACTGGGTTCAAATCTTGAAACTTCACAAAGGAATGGTAAAAAGAATCTAGCATTGACACATGTGCTGTATACATAGACTTGTTACTGCAGACATATTACCTGTGTGAAAGAGGTTTCCTTCCAGGATCTGTAGGTGGGTTACATGCACCAACAAACTGAATTCGCTCCAGTTTTACCCATGTCTGGTCTGACGAACGGTAGAAGCCTCCATGTTCTACCATCTAAGGAAATAAAAATGTTGGTTACGAGGGGAAGCTCATGGCCATACACAAATGAGAGACAGCTGAATTCAGTTTATACTAGCCTGTCTAATGAAGGATATGACTCTTTGTGTGCCATATTTATCCATATCTGGCAGGTTGATTTCATCGCAGAAGAGTACCAGCCATTTCCCCAGCTGAACGGGAGCCAGTACCACACCATTTGGCGTCCGTCTGTACTCGCAGTAATGGTCGAAGGTTTTCAAGAGAAGTTCTGGAGTAGTAGCACTGGAAAAGTTCAACCCAACCACCTAAAAATGCAACAGCATGATTAAAGAACCAAAGGACACACTGAGACCAATAAGTAATATTTCATCAGTTCCTGGTCTTGAACAATTTGTTAAGAATACATTAATTTAAGGGATGTATCTGCCTGCTTTTGTAGAATTGGGAAAGCAAGTTGTGCTTATAAAATCTGGGCTCACAAGACTGTAAGCTGACTTCTATTATATTTCTTTTCTGTGTCATTAGCCGCTTTGAGTCCTCATTGAGGAGAAAAGCAGGGAATAAATAATGTAGTGTTCCAAACAGCCTGGGCATCACGTATGTTAATACTGGAGGTGGGAGAAGTTCTTCAGATAAACTGTTCAGGTTTGCAATGAAAGAGCTATGTAACATCTGAACTAGGAAAATAAGTCTTGAGGTCAAAAACAGAATTAGCTCAGAGACCGGTAAGGGTCAAGTAAGAGTTATTTTAGGCAATACCAAGAACTTGAATGTCCCCAGAGAGATCTTAGACTCTCTAAAAAAAAAAGTGGACTTCAATGCTCTATTAAGCAACTTTCGACATTTCTCTTTAAAAAAAACCCCTTGCAATTGGCATGAGAGGCTGTTACAGCAAAAAATCCAAAGCAATACTAGGTTAAAAACTTTAACAAGGATCCAGCTGAAAAAAAACTCTTTTACCATGTCTCAGCAAAACACAATCAACTGTCTCTGATTACTGCAAGTGCAGTTCTAAGATTTCCCTCCATCACCAGCTGAACTGGAGCAAATGACATATCCTGGGGCTTCTGCTCCTAGATTGAGATTCAATTATTACAAACATGCCAGCTCTACACCCTCCATGTCTATTTACCTCCATGTCTGGCAAAGCCCTGAGGGCACTGAAGAGAGTCATGGTCTTTCCAGAACCTGGTGGGCCACAGAGGACAAGTGGTTTGTGCTCAGCAAGCCAAGTGTAGAGCAAAGCTTCATGGCGGACAGTGTCTAGGGTTGGCACCACAACATCTGGAGCGGCAACTTTGTGAGTCTCGACTTCAATTTGAGGAACCTTCGATTGCCAGGGCACCCATTCTCCAGTAATAGATACCTATGGCAAGATGAAATGATATGTTACTGCCTGCTTTTGTTAGCAGTCAGATACGCTGCTTTCAACCATCTAACTTCAGGAGTTGAACACTGGGGAACAAGGGATCCCTAAAATAGAGGTTAAGTGTGCGGAATGAAACTCAGAGAGCTAACAAAGAGAAATTTTTCTCCCTCTCCAAACCAACAGAACCTGAGGGCATCCAATGAAACTGATGGGCAGTAGGTTCAGGGTGGACAAAAAGAAATACTACTTTACACGGAGAGTAATTAAAATGTGGAATTTGCTGCCAGAGGATGTAGCGATGGGCCTCGAGAATAAAGAAGAACAATGCAGATTTATACCCCGTCCTTCTCTCTGAATCAGAGACTCAGAGCGGCTTACAATCGCCTGTATCTTCTCTCCGCACAACAGACACCCTGTGAGGTGGGTGGGGCTGAGAGGGCTCTCACAGCAGTTGCCCTTTCAAGGACAACTCCTGTGATAGCTATGGCTAACCCAAGGCCAGCCAGCAGTTGTAAGTGGAGGAGTGGGGAATCAAACCCAGTTCTCCCAGATAAGAGTCCGCACACTTAACCACTACACCAAACTGGCTCTAAGCAGCTTTAAAGGGGTTTAGACAGATTCACGGAGGATAATGGCTACTGTTTGCCTTTGTAGAGTTGGGAAAGCAAATTGTGCTTATAATATCTGGGCTCACAAGACTATGCCACTGCTGGGGGTGGGAGTCTGAGGAAAACCTCCACATCCAGAGGCACTAAGCATCTGAATCCCAGAGCCAGGAGGCAACATGAGGGGAAGGCCTTGGCCTCTATGCCCTGTTCTTGTTGGCTGTTCAGAGAAACTGGCTGGTCATTGTGTGAGACAGGAAGCTGAATCAGATGGACCACTGGTCTGATCCAACAGGGCTCTTATGTTTTTAATGTCTGTATGCCAAAGAAAAGCTCTGTGGGGTATTGTTTGGAAGAATTTGTTGCACTGGTCACATTCAGCCCAAATATCAATCTCAGATGCAAACTGCATTCAGTGTTTGAAGACTGGAATATACTGTTCATAGCTGGATGGTTACCTCGTAATCAATGATTGGTATATTGGGTGCTGTAGGCAGTGGAACAGTGGTGATTCTTCTGATGTATTCACCCAGTTCTGCTCTCATCTTCAGACGGCTGTCTCCAGAGAATGACCAAAGAATTGCATAAATCAGGAAGCGCTGTGGAACACAAACCAAATGAAAAGATTTAGAAAACACAAAATAATCATATACGAAGCAGCTGAAATTAACAAATCTTCACAAGTTACTGGGACCACGGAGGAACAACTACGAGGAAAACCACTGAACTCCTCTCCGTGCAAACACAAAATATAACAAATATATTTTTATGTAGAAAAATAGGTGGTGGAGCTCATCCAGGGATTTTTATGCAGCTGCACATACTATTCAATGGACAAGGTGGGGGGGAGGAGGGGAAACTGTCAGGAAGGTTCAGGAGCTGCACTCTTGTGAGCTCCTACTGAATCCAAGGCCTGCAAATATCTATGTTCACTAGCAAATCCAAATCGTAGTGTTTTCAATGATGTACATAATATGCATTATTCAGGAGATCTTACAATAAATTAAGTCTGGCAGCTTTCCTCCCTGAACAGGAATTACCTGGATGTAGCGTTCAAGCTGATCTATCTGCATTGGGAAGTCTGGGTGGTTGGCGTTGTACTGTGCTACATTGCGGCAAGCCTGATGCAGCATGGAGAAGAGGGAGCCGAGGCAGCGCAAGCGTGTGAGATCCATAATGTGCTCCAACTTGAAGGCATGTTCGAGTGCCTTCGTCACTAGCCCGTTTGATGTGAAGTAGGGCTGCATAATGGTGGATGCATCTCTCTGAATCTGTTGATAAAGGATTTCATTGGTTTTACAGCCTGTAAATGCCATTATGCGAGAGCCCAATCATGACAAGCAGGGGAAGGTGGGCAAGTTGACAAGATATGCAGTCATTAGTCCCTACTGTCTTTCTCATACCTGCAACATGGGAGAAGCTGTTTCTTCCCCCTCATCTTCTTTGCCTTTCCGCCTGCGCTGAGCTTCCTCTTCGCCCTCATCCAGAGGGATGCTCCTCAGTCTGGCCAGGAAATTGTTGAAAATCATGTCTGTGCTCAGAACATCCTCACTGAACCAAACCATGCCACATCTTGACACCGTGGCCAGAGTGGCGTATTTCAGATCCTGAACTTCAAACATGATGCGTACCTACGGGAGAAAGTGGCAAGTACTCTTTAGCAACTACTTTTCAACAGGACACATAATCTGCACGTGAGGCTCTTAAGGAGCTATGATCTGCATCTGGCAAGGATCTCTTTCTCCAGCTGATCCTGGCTCCTGTCTCTGATGAAAGCTTCTGTTGTCTATCACAGTAGTAAGAATACATGAGCCTTCTGTGTATTTCACAGGTACCCAGTCACAGTGAGAGCCAGTTTGGTGTAGTGGTTAAGTGTGCAGACTCTTATCTGGGAGAACCGGGTTTGATTCCCCACTCCTCCACTTGCACCTGCTGGAATGGCCTTGGGTCAGCCATAGCTCTCTTATCTGGGAGAACCAGGTTTGATTCCCCACTCCTCCACTTGCAGCTGCTGGAATGGCCTTGAGTTAGCCATAGCTCTCTTATCTGGGAGAACCAGGTTTGATTCCCCACTCCTCCACTTGCACCTGCTGGAATGGCCTTGGGTCAGCCATAGCTCTCATAGGAGTTGTCCTTGAAAGAGAAGGTGCTGTAAAAGCTCCCTCAGTCCCACCCACCTCACAGGGTGTCTGTTGTATGTGTGTGTGGGAAGGCAAAGGACCACTCTGAGACTCTGAGCATAGGGTGGGATATAAATCCAATATCATCTTCTTCAATATCTAATCCAACTGGGAAATGAGGACCAGTGTGATAAATATAATATCCCTCATAAGGTGTCTGGAAACATAGTGTGTGTAATTGCTTAGGGAACAAATGCTAGCTAGGAAAAAATTTCTGTGGACAATATGTACATGGTAAAACAGTTGTGTGTGTGTACAGACATTTTTTTCCATAGCTGCATAAAATTTTCCACCATCCGCCAAGCAGTGTTCGCTCTAAGCTGAGTTAGCGCAAGCTAGCTCACAGATTTTTAGCCTCCAGCTCACACATTTTTCTCTTAGCTCAGGAAAATGACCCCAGAAAACTATAATTTATGCAGTAGCTCACAACTTTAATACCAGTAGCTCACAAAGTGGAATTTTTGCTCACAAGACACTGCAGCTTAGAGGGAACATTGCCACCAAGTTATCAGCACACTAAGCCTGTCTACTGTACCTCATAAACCTGATGATTTATTACAGGTGACTATATAAAGGAAGCCCGCCTTACATTTGGTGGAAGGCTCAGACGCTCCCCGTTTGGCAGAGTCAACAGCTTGTTGTCATCCAAAACGGAGTTCAAGTTCTCAACCCATTCAGGATCAACATCTCCATCAAAGATGATCCACTGGCGTTTCTGCAGTTCCCCTCTCACGTTGTCTATAATCCTACACAGGGAAAAGAACATAGCATGAGCTGAATTTACACATTCAACTCTCAGCCTGGCGCTCAAGAAATCATCCATCCTAAGTTTCTGCCTTATTTCCCCTCCCATACGCTCACTTTCTCAAGACGTGAGTGAACAATCCATCAGTCCACTCTCTGGTGTTGGGATCCAGAGTGCCATACAGGTGGTCTTTGCTTATTGCTTTGGGATCGATGATGTGGGCCACACCTTCCACGCCCTCCAGCCTCTCCAGTGCCTTCAGCAGCACTCTCCAAGCCATGCTTTTCCCACTTCCAGAAGGACCCACCATCATCAAGCCATGGTTGATCTGGGTGATCTGGTAGAGCTGGAGAACCTGCAATGGGAGGGACAAGAAATTCAGACTCGGACATGATGATTCCATCAATCTAGAATGGTACCGTTATGGCCAGTGAACAGAGCTGCCAGCCTACCTTTTCAACCCACATGCCACCAACGTCTTCTCCATCGCCATACGTGAGGTACATTTCCTGACACACCTTCTTCAGTTCTTCCCTCAGGGCGGTCATCTCTCCACGGTGATACTGAATGCCAGGGAACACATCGGACAAGAGGCTGAACAGCAACGGGATGTCTTCAGCGACCAGTTTGGGTACCATTGTTTCACAGACGCTCTGGATCAGGATCTATGTAGAAAAATAGTTAATTGGTTGCTTAGCACAAAAGGAGGGAAAAGCAAGGCAGTTTCTCCAACAGTCCATCTGACAGATGCCTGCAGTACCCCAAAACAGCTCTGACTCAGCAAGAGAAGATGTAAACCATAGGTGTCAAACATGCGGCCCAGGGGCCGAATCAGGCCCCCAAGCGGCTGTCTGTCTGCTTCCTTCTCCCTTTCTCTAGCTTCCTTCTGAATTACAGCTTGCTTTGCCGGGCTTGCTCAACAGCACAGGAGCTACAGAGCAAAACCTCTATTTTCTCCATTGGCTGAGGCGCCTCCCTTGGGGAGGAAGGGAGGGGAGGTAAAGTTTGCTTTACCAGGCTCTCTCAATCACAAAGCGGAGCTACTGAGCCAAGCCTCTTTTCCTTCTATTGGCTGAGGCTTCTCCCCTTCCTAGTTCCCTGGGGAAGAAAGGAAAGAGCCAGAGTTTCCTTTGCCCAGTTCCTTGGGTCACATGAGAGAGATACAAAGAAAGCACCTTTAAGACCCACAGTGCTAATGTTTTAAGGGGTTTTTTTTCCACAACATTTTTTACTTGTGTTTGTATATGACTTTTATGAAGTTTATATCTCTGCTACCTAATCTTAAATAGGTACACACATGGCCCAGACTGATATGGCCCAGCCCGAAAAGTTCTCATTTATGTCAGATCTGGCCCTCATAACAAATGAGCTTGACACCCCTGATACAAATGACAGCTTCATGTTAGAAAACTAATCAACAAAAGCTTTGCGGATAATGCTTTCTTTTTGCAAAAAAAGGGAAGCCTGAACACATTTCAGATGATACATTTCAGGCAAATGGTCACTAATAACATGAGGAGCTGGACTTTTGTCAGGAATGCAGGTGTCCTACTCCAAACACCTGCTGTTAGGTTTAATACATTACAGCAGCGCACACCTGGATACACAGTGCAGTAATGTGAATTTAGGGGGAAGTGTTTGTGAGTTTCCTCATTGTGCAGGGGGTTGGACTAGATGTCCCTTCCAACTCTATGATTCTGTGATTCTAATGAATCAAGGTGATACAAGAACCTTTTCTGTATCGACAGTGCACATCCATGTCACAGAGATTGCACTGGTTTCCTTACTACAACCCACGCCGTACCTCTTGTTCTGGTAAGTTCTCAGCAATTTCTCCTTCGTCAACCACTTCGCCCCGCTCTTCCTTCTCCCGTTTGATCTTCTGAATTCTCTCTCTCTTCACGTTGCCAGCGCTGACCAGAACACTCTTGAGCGCTCGCAAGCCAAAGTCATAATGGCTTTGAGAAGACAGCTGCTCATCACACAACCTAGGAAGCAAAAGACATTAATTCAAAAGTGTCATGGAATACGTCATTACAACACGTCACACTGAATTCAGCTTGGAAATGCACATTCTAGAGGGGTGCCACAAGTTATTGTTTTAAGCTTCATATATAATAAGCCTTGCTGAATGGGCCTAAGCTACTAATAATTACCATTGTGCCCAAGTTGCAATCATCTGATACCAACCCAGGACTGTGGGGTGTTCAAGGCAAGAGTTGAGCAGAGGAGGTCAGTCATTGCCTTTCTCTGTGTAGCAACCCTGGACTTCTTTGGTGATCTTCCATCCAAATACTCACCGTGGTTAACCCTGCTTAGCTTCCAAGCTCTGATGAGAGCAAGGTGGTCAAGACTATTCAGGCTGCTATGGGACTAAGCTAAAAGGTACTTTCACCAGGCAGCAAGTCTGACAGTTCAGGGGAACTGGGAATCCTTTGCCCAGCAGCAGTTATCTCATGGATGGCTGTGAAATAGCCAGATTCTGGTGGGTAGCTGCCCTTATTATGAAACATGCCTCTACTTACTTGAAGAATGGAACAATCTTGTTGGCGAGCACTTCTGCAGTCCGGAAGCCCTGAGAGTACAGCATGACCTGGGCAATCAGCTGGCGGTCAGGCTTTGTCATGGCCAAACTACGGAACAGTTTCTTCAAGTTGTCAGGAAGGTTTGATCTCCCAGCATAGCCGGGGTTCATCGTGATAAAGATGGCCATGTCCGCGCTCACCTTCACTTGCTTGTTCAGCAGCTCACAGGTAATGGGGGCAGAAGCTGAAAGCAAACATTAGCCCCCTCAATATGCTAGTCTTAGGTAAATCAGTTTCTAATTAAAAAATGATAGCAACCTGTGTTATATACCATAAGCAATAGCTCAGTGATGGCACATGTGTTACATGGAGGTTTAGTCCCAGTCTGTTGCAGTTAAAAGGACCTTGAGCACCCAAGGTAGCAATACCATTTCATTAGACTTTTGGAGAGCCAATACCAGTCAAGAGCAGATAGCGTTAGTCTAGGTAGTTAGATTAAGCTTAACCAGGGTTTGCCTACACGCATTTCCAAAAGCCCTAGATTTAAGAAAGACCACTGTAAAGGCAGAACCAGTGACTAGCTGTCTTCATGGAAATAAAGCAGTTTTTCACTTGGATCCTTCCTCAGGAGCCATATGTGGCTCTTTCACACATATTGTGTGGCTCTCCAAGCCCCCACTGCCCAGTCAGCTGGCTTGGAGAAGGCATTTGTCTCTTTATATTACTTCTGCAAGCCAAACCAACTGGTAACTTGGAGAACTCATTTAAAGTTGCTTTCTTTCCACCTCTTCCTCCCCTCATCTATTTGCCTTCCTTTCTCTCTCCCTTCCTTCACGTCTTGTGGCTCTCAAACATCTGATGTTCATGTCTTGTGACTCTTAAACATCTGATGTTTATTCTATGTGGCTCTTATGTTGAGCAAGTTTGGCCACCGCTGCTCTAGGGCTTCAGAAAAAAGACAATTCATTTATGCTGCTGCTCCACCTCAGACCTGGTTTTTTGACCACTATGTGACACAGAGTGTTGGACTGGATGGGCCATTAGCCTGATCCAACATGGCTTCTCTTACGTTCTTAAGTCCCCCCTTACAATGAACACAAATCACACTGGAATAGAGAACAGCAAATTCCAGAGAGATGTTAAATTATTGGGAGAATAATGGGCAAGAATCAAAAGGATGTCAGTTTCTTTGATCCCCGTTTCTTTAAAAGTTTCAGACAAGCCTCTCCTGTTAGATAAGACACAGAACTACTAGCCTATCACTCACACACTCCTACCTTTGTCATAGTTTGGATTGGAATGTTCCCGCAAGGCTTCTTGGATGCACTGAATCTGCTGAGACACAGCAGAAAGCATTCGCTCCTCAAGTCTGTTGAACTCATCAAAGCAGCCCCAAGCGCCTACTTGGCAGAGACCCACGAAGATGCGACCCATTGCCTGAAGACAGAGAAAGGAAAAGTCTCTTTATAAATATTGAAATGTTCTGGAACATAAAGACAGCACACCGCTGTACATTGTGTCTCTCTGGGAGGGATTCTTCTTAAGGAGGCAGAAACATCTCTTGCTGGGTTGTTCATACTATGGTTCTTCACAGGATACCACTGTCTTAAGACACTGGAGGGGCATGGGCATCCTTTTACCAACCTTTGAGTTAAGCACTTACTATTTACAGCCTTTTATTTCAGTGTGGGAAACATGTGGGGATGGATTCTGACTTTTTTTGCATGTACAAATCTGCTAATTTGAGAGGGAGGGATTTCTGCTGCCTCCACCCTTTCACTGCAGGCTCCTATGCTGCATCCCAGCCACCTCCCCCCAGAGGGACCACCGATCCTCAGGGGCTGCATTTCAAGGAGCAAGAATGAGCTCTAGAGAGCACAAGCGTACAGACTTCTGCTGCATGACAGCTCTGTGCTCAGAATACAATCCTTAAGTCACTTGAAGCTTGTACAGCCATGCACCCAAAGAACACCATTATAGGGGAAAGCCATGTACCTGGAAATCAAAGGTTTCATCACAGTTGAAAACCAGGACAAATCGGCCAAGCTGGTGTCCAAGAGCCTTAACAGATTCTGTTTTACCAGTTCCAGCAGGCCCTGTTTTTTTAAAAAAAGAAAAACATATCACATGATTAAGAAAATCTTATTTTTCCGTGCTACAGTCATACCACGCAAATCCATTACTGTGCATATCCTCACACCTTTATCCCTTTTATCTCCGAAATGACCCTGATTTTTATGTGTGGGCTGCTTGTATGTCTTCAAGCAATGCCAAAGTCCAAAGCAGATCTGATTATGTGAGCAGCAGAGAATTCAGACAGTTCTCAAGAGGTGGGCCTGTACCAGCAGCAACCTACCAAATGGAGACCCTCCCAGCCTGGCCTCCAGAGCTTGTGTCATTGTCAGGTAGCAGCGATCAGTCAGGGGAGTTTGCACCAGCTTGTCTTGCACGCCGAGGTACTCAAAGCCATAGTTGAATTTGGCATTTGCCATCTGGATGGACAGCTGCTGCAACACATCTGTCTGCTTGGGGTCAAAGTAGAACCTCATCTGGCTGAGCCAGTCAAAGGATTTGGAGTTGTCGATTTTACTTTTGATCAACGATCTCGTGACGTCCCTTTGGTGCACCAATTCGGTGATCTTTTGCAAAACAGAAAGAAAAATATTATGCAACAATGTAGCATCAAATCATTTGTAGTAGTTTAAGTAGGCACTGCCCTGACTTGGATCGTCCAGGAGAGCCTGATCTCATCAAATCCCAAAATCCAAGCAGGGTCAATTCTGGTTAATACTTGGATGGGAGACCACCAAAGAAGTTGCGGGTCACTACACAGAGGCAGCTAATGGCAAGCCATCTCTTTTCATTGTCCTTAAAACCCTACGGGGAGGTCGCCATACATAGGCTATGACTTGACACCAATTTCAAAGCAGGTACTGCCTAGTTAAGCTTGAGCAGGAAGTGTGATATCTGGCTCAAAAAGGGTTCCTGAAGACTACGGGGCTTACCAGATGTTCCAACTTCCTTCTGCGGAGGGGCGGCTGTTCCATCAACACAGAATCTGCAAGCACGTTCAGGGTGACCTCAACATTGGTCAGCACAGACTGCAGGGGAGTACTGTCACCACCGCCGCCCATGCCATTCAGTGCTGATTCCACATTCTCTGACCAGGCAATCTGCGCAGACAGGACAACAAGCTGGGCCTAGAGAGAGAGAGAAACAAAAATCATACTATCGGCCTTTTGCGAACCTTTCAGCCTCCTTTCTGCCAAAAGACAATGTTTTCTAAGAAGCTACAGAATGTGCAAAATACCTGATACTTGTCAATCCAGGAGATGTAGGTAGATGGGTCAATTGAGGTCGCTTTGCCGAAGATTTCGACTTCAGTGACCGACTCAGCAAGCAGCTTGGCAAGCGTCACTCTCATTTCTTTCTCAACCAGCGTGAGCCACTCGTTGATCTTGGGGTGCTCAGTGATGGACACCGGAGTTTTGAACAGCACCTAATGAATTAAAAGGAAGTTATGCATTTTTCCTTTAAATTATTCCTTAAACAGACCGAACAATTAAGAAAACAAATACTATACCTCTTCACCCTCCCGTGAAGATATTCCCAGAACCACAGAGCTGTCCTCGTTCAGAATGATGCTCGACACGCCAGCAAACATCTTCTTGAAGTGCTTTTGCAGCTTTGCTACGTTCTTGCTGTTCCCTATGATTTCAAGCAAGTCTTCATCGCCGACAAAGTAAAACCTAAAGGAACAAATTTCAAACTTTTTAACGGATCAAAAATGCTACAGTGGAGGAAAACAAACAATGTAACAATCTTTTATGCGGTTGCTGCATCCGTAATATTCTTATATGCTGACTGGTCAAGTAGACCAACATTAGAAGACTGATGCAACGTTATCATGCTATATCTGTACGACAAATGTGCCTCTCTATATATGATTTTTAAAAATTTGGCATAGGACATCATTGCAAAGCAAGAGATATATCAAAACAGGAAAGCTGTCAAGCATTGTGTGAAATAGTAAAGCTTCAGTCTAAATTTATGCTATACAAAGTCTGAGTCCAGTGGCAACTTTAACACCAACCAAGTTTTATTGTGGGGTTTTAACTGGATTACTGTGTAACTGCTTTTAAATGTTTTATTTGATCAAATTTGTTGTGAATTGCCCCGCGGGGATGGTGGGATAGAAAGAACAATAATTAACTTCATTGGTCTTAAAGGTGCCACTCAAACTTTGTTTTGCTGCTTCAGACCAACACAGCTATTCACCTGAATGCTAAACGTTAGATGTATATCGCTTCACCTTCAAAATATTTCCAGAATTTAAAATGTAACAATATCAATACGGCTTTGATTTTTAAAAAATCATCGTATTTTGAAAAAAATCGTTTGCCGCCTTTCTACCTTGTGGTGGCTTACAATGTACGTAAAACCATTATAAAACACGTAAAAGCCCACAATTTTAGGACAATGCATTTGTATACCAAAACTTAATGTCACATCGCATCTGGTCAATGACTCAGAGACACTGAACAAGGAGTCTGATAAGCATTAGGGAAAACACTGCATTCAAGCCAAACTGTCTACACACTCTTAATCATCATAATATGAACATGCACCATTATTTTACCTTGGGAAAGAAGATCTCTCTCTTTCCAAGTACTCGCCCAAGGCCTTCTGGATCTTTCCAAGCAAGTCAGCTAATCTCTCCAACGATCTCTGAACACCCTGAATATTCAGAACATCCATGACCAGGGGAGATTTGGACACCTTTTTCATGAGAGCCAGGAACTCTGTACTGATGCTACAAATTCAAGAGGAGAAAAGGTATTAGAAAACAGATCCACACCACCCCTTCTGAGTAAGGACATCACTGACTCAAGCTTGGTCAGCTTCTCCATGGCACTCTCCTAGGATGGAACAGACAAGTAGGTTACTAGGAGCCTCATATTCATATTCAGAATGGAGATCCCACTTGTTACCTTTGGAATCTCTGTGTTTCAACAGGCAGCAGGTGCTTGATATCAGCGCTACCGGTAAAGATGCCTTCCAGATAAACCCAGCGCCTCTGGACATCAATCCAGACATCAAAGAGTGCCATGATACGGTTCAGTTTGTCTTCCCAGCTCAAGGCGTCTTCTTCAAACACCTGCAAAGCCAAGCAACGAGGGTTTCACTTATGTACCACGATTCCACTTTTCTAGCTTTGCCATCATTAATTTAACAAATTTAAGCTGTGTGTTGTTCTATTCAGTGCCTGCTGGTTCGCTGAAGTCAGCATGCAACGAGGCATAGGTGTGAAGAACACATACTAATGAGAGAGAAACAATAAGAAAGATGACGTTGATCCCTACCTTGTAATATGGTGAGAGCTTCATTGCAGAGACACTGTTTATATGCTCTTTGACTTTGTTAAAGAGGTCATCCCAGCCACGAATCAAGCGACACTTGTTCTGGTAGTTCACCAAGTCCAGTTCGTAAGTATTCCACACTTCTCTGATCTTTAAAGAACACATAAAATTATGCTTCAGAATGTGTGTTATGAAGCCGACTAGTTTTTTTCTGTATTTCCACACAGGGATTGGATAAACATATGGAGTAGAGGTCCATCAGTGGCTATTGTTGGAACTCTCTGTCTGGGGCAGAGATTCATGGTGTATCTGCGGTGCTTGGGGGGGGGGGCAACAGTGTGAGGGCTTCTAGTGTCCTGGTCCCACTGATGGACCTCCTGATGGCGCCTGTTTTTTTTGGCCACTGTGTGACACAGAGTGTTGGACGGGATGGGCCATTGGCCTGATCCAAATGGCTTCTCTTATGTTCTTATGGGGACTGGATGGGTCAACATAAATGATACTTCAATTACATGAAAAGGTGAGATATTTTTTAGTTGACTGTCTTGCCTGGTGCCTACTGGGTCCAAAATGATTTATAACAAGTATCTGCACAGTATTTAAGCTGTTTAGAGTACATCTGCTCTTTGACCCTTAGGGACAAGTAGCCAGGCATCCCTGGGAGCTTCAAGGACTGGTGGAAGTTATATGAAGCTACCTGATGTCATGTCTGGGCAAAAACCTGGATGCGACATCAATCCATCAACTGATGCTCTAGAAACTCTAAGGTATCACCATAGAGTTTTCAGAGTGTTGACTGACTTCACATCACATGTCATTTGCACCCCCCACCGCTTCTCCCGCCAGCCCAAGAGGCAAAGACAAGTGTGGAGGCTCCTTCCCCAGGAGACTGCATGCCCTGAAGGAAGCACTTGCAAGCCTACCTACAGCTCAAGGAAGATTAGCGGAACTGCTTTCTAGAAGCCCAATTCAGGACTTCTTTCCCCTCTGGCACCTCCAATACATTTTGATCAGATCAGGAAACGAATTGCAGGAAGTTGTCAGTGTTCTGGAAGAAAGTCACACCGTTCTAAGTCCACTGAATGGGTTTAGAAAGGTGTATCACTGATTAGGGTTGCACTGTGTGTATTCTGATATAAGCCTATTGCCATCTTTTCTTTCCTCATACGCTTATTTTTTCCTTTACTCTCTCTGTATGCAAGCCAACAAATAGTGTCAATAGCAGCTAAAGCATGCTTGCCTCTAACTTTTTTCAAAGTTCACAGATTTTATTCAGGAAAACTATTAGGAAAAACAGGTCAATACAACAGAAGTATTTAAAAAGTCAATAGTAACCTGCTTCAAAAATTCCTCCAGCGCCATCTCTCCTTGAGCCACAAGCAGCACATCTTTCACAATCAGCTCGTTCTTCTGCAGGTCAACATCCCAAATCTGCCCCAGGGTTAGCTCAGAAACCACCCAATTCACATGCAGCCTCTTCATCAACTGCTTCCAGTGACGATCTTTTAGAGCTTCTGACTTCAGCTCAATCACCAACATGTTGATCTGAGCAGGGGTGGGGAGAAAAAGAGCATGTCATGGACATAAGTATCAACATGGTATTACACCCGAAAAGGTGATTTTTTTTCCCTCCCCAAGTAAACTTACCTTCATGTAACCTTTCAGAAGCCTCTGAACATACTCATAGGAAGCATACTGACGCAAGCGAGCTGGGAAATTCTTCAGCTGGTTTAGCAAGCCATCTAAACTTTGTCGAAGCTGTCAAGGAGAAGGGAGCAATTTAAATAGAGAAAATACTGTTGCCTTTACAGACGCTTCTCAACTAAAGCACTCCTCAGAATCTGCCAGGAACACTGCCTGAGTGTTATCCTTCTTTATATTTGACATTATACATTGCCCCTTTGCTCTACTAAAGGCAAAGCTTTCTAACCCTGAAGATCATCCCACAGTAATATGGTGTGTGGTGCAATGCGCCCAATCATGAATTGTGAAGAGCCCTGGGATCTTGAAATACAACAGGGCAATCGTATTTATGTTTAAAAGTGATGGTTTCTTTCCAGTACTGCAGAAAATATTTCTATTGTACAAGGACAAGCAATCTCAACCCTTTCATGGTGGCAAATAGTTTTTAAAAGCTGGATGTGCCAGGATTGCATTTTGTAAAAACACTCCCCTCTGAATGGTCCCTTTACTGTTTGCATTTTAAACAGACTATGCGCACACAAAAAACTCACTACTATTACTGAGCCTTCTATTCACGTAGCCAAATAAGCCTACCTTGCGAGGCTGTACTGAAACCCAAGGCTGCTCCTTCATCTGATCAATCTGCTCCCAGACCTTAGAAAGCTCAGACCAGACTCCCTTTAGATCCTGCAGCTCTTCCAAAGCAACCTACAAGGACAAGATGCACTTCCAATGAAAAAGACACTCATGGCATGAGTCAAGAGTTCCTGAGATGTAAGATGGGTTAGTCTAGCCAAAAATGAAACATATGTCTAGTTCTGATCACTACAGAAATAAACGGCTGAAATTCACATATCCAATTACTGGGATTTCATACCTGCACACGCTCTTCACTCCCACTGAGCAGTCCTGTATCTGTAAGTTCCAAAGCTTCTTTAGCTTTTGCACATTTCTCACGGTCGTCTTTCAGCCTCCCAAATTTTCCTTCATAGATGGTAAGTGCTTGAAGAGCCTCTTCTGGACGCAGGTTGCCCTTGAATAAGCAGCAATGAGATTTTATTTAGATATTTATACCCTGCTTTTCTTCCCATTGAGGACCCAAAGGGGCATACAATGTTGTTTGCTCTTCCTCCAGTCTATCCTCACGGCAACCACCACGTGAGGTAGGCTAGGCTGAAAGAGCAAGCGGCCCAAGAACAACTGCTTATTTTAGAAGTTATTACAAAAGCTAGCTGTAGTTAAGAAATTATATGTACAACCACTGTCCAGTTGCACAGTTAATATATGCATATGGACTGGTAACTTCCATTTCAATGTGTATGAAGAAGCATCCGTGCACACAAAATCTTCTACCTTGAATAAAACTTTGTTGGTCTTAAAGGTGCCACTGGATGTGAACTTTGTCCAACTAGTATAGTTACTCTGCAATGTGTCTCATGCCCCAGTTTGAGGTGGAGAAATGTAAGTGACCTACTTTCAGGTTATTTTACTAAGTAGGGTGCCTTTGATTATGCGTGCACCAAATTATAGGTTTGATTTGTAGTCAGTTGCTTCCATGGATACCCCCCTCCCTGGTGTATACATGCAGACAAATTGAATTTTATGCTGAGTAAAAGTAAGTAACAGAACACTGAGCCTTACCGTTACTGGTTTTGTTTTCTCCCAGTCTGTCAGCAAGTCGATTGTGCGGCTCTCCACAGCTCGATCCTCTTGCACAATCTTCATTTGCAAGTTTGCGACTTGCTGCTGAATGGCAGAATCCTTACGGCGCATGATGTCATTGAAAGCGCCCCACTCTCCTTCAATGTTATCGATGTACAGCCAGGACGAGGGAAACTGGAATCTCTGCTTCTCAAGCAAACGCTGCCCATTCCGGTATAGCTATTAAACGGTAACATGAATTAAATGGGAAGTTATAGTCACGCATCAATTTAAATCAGAAGGTACAATCAGCTGCTTCCCTAACACAGAGAACCTTGCCCCCATAGCTGAAAAAGCCCTTTACCCTAGAACATTTGAACACATGCATATAATCAGATCTTAAATCTATGAAGGTTTAAGTGGAAATATATTGCAAAAGCATGCCATAGAAGACTTACTTCGACTTGTTTTTCAAACTGCTTGATCTTGCGTTTCAGGGACTGCACATAAGTGATGAAGGTTACTGCGTCTGATGTGCTTGCTGTGTCCACAGAATGCTGCTCCAACTCTTGCCGTGACTGCAAGTGTAACAGAATCAAGTATTTTATATGTGCAAAAAGAAACTAGAGTTTTTAGGACAAGAGGAGGGGATATGGTTTGGAGCCATTGCTCAGATGAGGCAGTGCTCTTCTAGGAGATGTGAATCATTGTTGGTAAGTATAACATGAGCAAGGAGAGAGGACATATTTCCTCTGGACACCAGCCTGTGCCACATGGGATTTTTGTTCAACAATCTCAAATCAATAAGCTCCAAGCATATCCTGATCAACATGGCCTCTTTCATCCCGTATCACAGATCACGAGAGATGTGTCAATAGCTATGGTTAGGGAGTCTCAAGCAATTTTCTTAAGGCAGTTCACTAAAATACATGCTTAACAACTACTTTGCTGCCTCCTTACCTTGGAAATTTGAGAATGGAACTCTGTCATGTTTTGGCCCAGCATCTGGCCAAATTTGCTGAGTACTTCCTTATGCCAGGAGTCGTACTTCAAATTCACCTTCGATTGTACCTATGTAGTTAAGACAGACAGCAGCATTTAGGTCTATGCTACCAAGCCTCAATATCAAGAAAATTCACTTGTTATAAGAACTGGTAAAACACCCCCTTCCTTCTGAACTGTTCTACTACAAGATTAATGGAAGTCATCTCCTTTGCCTGATCATCTGTGAAGAAGACGACAACTGCAGATTTATAACCGCCATTCTCTCTGAATCAGAGACTCAGACTGGCCTACAATCTCCTTTATCTTCTTCCTCCACAACAGACACCCTGTGAGGTGGGTGGGGCTGAGAGGGCTCTCACAGCAGCTGCCCTTTCAAAGACAACCTCTGCCAGAGCTATGACTGACCCAAGGCCATTCCAGCAGTTGTAAGTGGAGGAGTGGGGAATCAAACCCGGTTCTCCCAGATAAGAGTCCTCACACTTAACCACTACACCAAACTGAGACTGCTGCACAATATTAGTTGCTTTGTAAGATAACATAAATGTAGGCAAGGAGGTCCAATTATTATGCTTACCTTTCCGTAGTCTATGATGACAGGTCCAAATTCCTTCCTGGTTTCTGCATTGTCAAAGGTTCCTCTTGCTTTTCTTATCTGGACTAAGAGAGCCTGCCACTTGTTCAAGTCTTCTCCAAGGCGGTTGTAGATATTCTCAGCTTGCATATCCCACAGACACTGATACTGAAGCCAGACCTAATGATTTAAGCACACAAAAGAATTTCTAAATTAAACAGCTTTTGACTACTTAGGTTTTACAGTGTTATTTTGTCAGACTTTTTATATTTTTATTTTTTTTATATTCTTTTTTTCAATGTAACATAATATATGGTATGTAAAGTGCTGATTAGATTCTGAGCTCAATGGTGTAAACTGATTTTATTACAATTTTAGCTGTTTTTGATTGTTTGTTTTATTATTGCATATTTGATGTACTCTGTCCTGAGCCCCCATGGGGGAATGGGTGTAATAATAATAATATTTGATTCTTGGTAGCCATCTTGAACACAATGGCTGAGAGTGAAGAATATAAACATGTGAGAATGAACAATTTGGAATTTAGAAACAAAAAAAATATCTAATACTCCTGTACAGGAACTGACAAAATTTAAAGTGGCATACTTCTTTTGCATTTATTTTTCTTCCACAGTCTTAAGGGAAAGCAACACCTAGAAAATGTTACATAGTCACAGCAGAAAAATAAAGAATTTCTATCCTACCTTAACATACTGTTCCACCTCTGTTACAATCCCCATGACTGCAGAGTAAGACTCTTCGAGTGCTGAAGGGCCATCGGGCATCCGTGTCAGTGCATTCCGGTAGAACTTCTCTTCTTCTGACAACTCGTAGTGCACACCAACCTAAGAAATGTCAGAATTAAGTACAAAGCACACACATATGTTCACAAAACAATTCCTGATAAATTCCTTGAAGATTTATGTGCTAGATGGTATAGTGATGACTGCTCTATCCCTTTTATCATCAACCGTAAGTTTTTTAGATCATTCTTACCTGATACCTCTGACTTTGGATCCTAGGCAGGGACAGTATCACCATCTTCCAAGCAAACAATTCTTGGAAGAGCTTGTATCTGCAGTCTTCAATCGGAGGATTCAGATAGATCACCTGATTGGTTATCCGCAGCTCATGCACAACATTCTGCAGGAATACAAAGCAAAGTGCTTGGCTTTGCTACACAAAGTAGTAACAGAAAACACATTACAGAACCACTGGCCCTTCAGGAAATAAGACTATCCTAAATTTTACTATAGCATTAATAACCGGAAAAGAAGCAACTGCAACACTGCATGCTATATATCAACTTTAACTTTTTAGTCCCAGCCTTAACATGAACCAAAGTTATAATACACATCAAAACTGTGAAGCTTTCAGTTTTGCCCTTAATATTCCTCCACTACTGCATTTGTAGTGCGGTGCGGCAATCAGAGTGCCGGACTAGGACCTGGGAGACCCAGATTCGAATCCCCACTCAGCCATAGAAGCTTGCTGGGTGACTTTGGACCCGTCATCCACTCTAAGCCTAACCAATCCCACAAGGTTGTTGTGAAAATAAAATGGAAAGGAGAATGATGTCAATTGCTTTGGGTCCCCACTGCAGAGAAAGACAGCCCCTTCCTCTTACCTCAATTTGCTACCAAAATTTAAATGGTTAAGTTCCTAGAGGGCAGATGCCCTTCTCTTTTGTTTATGAGACTCTAAGGCACCAACTGTACAGCTAGCCTGTAACAAAACTTTCACCTTTGTTTTATTTATTTTTATCACACTACTTATTGTTACCCATAAACGTTGCTATAAATAATAGCAACAACAAATAATAAAGAACTTGAATAAAACAGTTAATGATAAAAAAGCATTAACAACTGCAATAGCCAACTTAGCTACTGGTGTTGCAAAATAGGCAAAGTTTGATCAATTAGCATTTATGTACTCATTATCATTAAAAAATTGGGTGGTTGATGAAATACTCTAGATCTGACCACTTCAGTGACCAGCATGGAGCTGTATTTCAAAGGTCTTTGTTTTAAATCATTGCCTGTAAACACCATTTGCTATATGATCAGAAGACCTTGCTTTTACTAAAGAAGCGGAGTTTGTTTCTCTGAATGTCATCTGTGCAGGACTATTACATCTTCCACTTGGACAAAAGGAAAAAACAAATATATTACAATAATTTAACCCAGCTTCCCAAATTAAATCTGAAATTCCGCACAAGCCACCTCTAGCATACAAAATTACACAGATCCAGGTCAGAGCGAGGGCATCACGTACTTTGATCTTTGGTTCTCCACCAGGCTTGTGACTGACTTGTGGAGCATCTGTATCCATGTCAACCTCTGCCTTGTCATCGGCTTGCCCAAGCAGTACTTGCGTCCACGCTCTCAGCCCAGCTTGCAAACGTACTCCCAGGATTCTCTCAATCTGAAACACATTTATTAACGAGAGTTAAGTCCTGTCTGAGATGTAGTTTCGGAGTTAGGAAAGGCTCCCAAACAAAACAAAACGTTTACGCTAAATAACATTTGCAAATTGCCATTCCTAACCCTGAGTGGTAGAACAATTTCCTCATAAAAACCCTATGAATTTTACACACCATACAACTCTTCGAGAATGACAGTCCCACATTTATTTCTAGCTCAGTTCTACAAGTTTTAATCTCTTACTTAATTGTAAATAGAACCGATTAGCGTTAAGAGCTTATGAAGTAATTTCTATGCTAGTTTATCATATTCTCCTATACCCTCTGTCTCTATCCACCACCCACCCACTCCTCTTCTAGGCAGTATTCACAGCCCACTGAACTGAAGAGTTGGTGAAAAGGAGTTCTCACTACAATTAAACATCAGCCTAAATTTCCAACGCAAACATGTTCAGATGAGTGCTTCAAGTATGCAATAGCAATTATTTTAGTAACTTTAGACTAACGGCTATCATTATTTCTGCTCTTTGGTAAATTTAATTATACTTTCTTTGCAGCCTCCTAATAAGCTTACCTCCATGTCTAGTTTATTAACCCAGATGGGCAAATTGGAATATGAATGAAGATTCAAGTCATCCACAGCCTTCTGAACTCTGTTCAAGATTTCTGAGAAGGTTTTGTGATCGTACATGCAAGTCTCCAAGGATCTTACTTCCAGGTCTATTTTCTCTTCAATGATAAGCAAATCATCCACCTAAGAGATGGAAATAAATGCAATCTTTAAAAGTGCAATTTCAGCATAGAAAATGGTCCTTTGCCATAAAGCCACTTGCTCCCATTAGCATAGCCTCTAGTTTTGAAACACAGACCAAAAATGTTTCTGAATCCTAATAAACAATTTGGTATTTGGGCAGCCAAAGGCATACCTTTTACCTCTCTCGAGAATATTGCCCTTTAGTGTTATGAAAATATAAATAGTGCTTTGTAAAAAGTGTCAATTAAACTAGTTCCTCTTACTGTATTTTTGGTGGAAACAGTCACAACAGTTATGATCAGGAAAACCAAATATGCCATCGCTTTTCATTTACTTTAATTAAAAATTTCACACAAATCTATGGTTTTATTAGATACAACACTATAAGCCAGGAAGACTGCCGCCAGCCTTACAGCAATTTCTCCAAGTCCTCTCTTGGATCTGCTCTTGCAAAGGTAAGTCAGAAGAGAACTTTTCATGGAGGAAAGAGGTTTTCAGAAAGATCGTTTCCCCCACATTGTTTCAAGGGTCTCCCTTTCAGTAGCAGCTTTTTGGGAGGGCTCAGGGGTCCGCAGCAAGAAAACCAAATCCCACCCACAAAGATTCCTTGTGGATCAATGACTACATTGAAATATGACCCTCTCGGTAATCATCCCCCCTCCCCCACAAAAGCAAGCCTCCAGACAGGAAGCACATCAAAGCAAACTAACCTTTTCTTGGAAGTTGAAGACTGTCTCTGCCAGTCGCTGCACATACGGGTCAAGTTTATAAGATTCCCACACCAGAGCAATCCCTTCTCCAATCAAAGCTTGCACTTCTTTCTTCAGACCAGCAACCAAGAGGGAAATGGTGTTACGTTCTTCCACTTTCTCGCAGGTTCGTTCGTAAGTGCGGACACTTTCAATCAGCGAAATAGCAAAAGGGTAGAGCTGGTTTGCTTGGTGAGCTTTGTTGACAATCGCAAGAGGAACACGGAACCCAAGCCACTTCAGGTTGCGGACTTCTTTTGAAAGCGTGATGATTTCTGGGAGGAAGTTGACCTTGAGTTTGAGAACATTTCCTGTTCGGCCTCTCACACGTGTGCTTTCAATGGTGAAAATGCGACCGGAAACACCCAGGTTACGCTGTTGAACCTTCCTGGCCCAATCGTCGAATATTTCTTGGGTGTTGAGCTTCATACGGAAGCTGTCTCCATCTTGTTTCAGCTTCTGGCCTTCCACGTGGTTCTCCCAGCCCTTTCCGAGAACATCTTCCACACGCTTCATGTAAGCTGTGAGCTGCCTGTCAATCTGTTTGGCCCAAATTATAGACCCGGACACCGGAGGCAAGTCCCGAACGTGGCTCATTTTGCAAGCCTGACTTTGCGGATACTGTACTTTAAACTTGTCGTGAAGCGACTCAATGTCATCTTTCACCCGCTGGATCAGCTGTGTTTGGTACTCACGAATAGCGCCTCTGATATGGGGCCTGACGAACAGAGCGTTGAACCTGGAGAAGATCCTGAACATCTCGTTGGCATTCTTTGCTGTGCCGAGCTGATCCCTCAGGCGAGCGGTAATGCGAGTTTCAACTCTATCAATTCGTTCATCGTATCGCTTCATCGCAGCCTCCCAGGCCTCTGTGCCTTCTTTGGAAACATCCAGACCATCCACTTCTTTGACGTTCTCATAAGCAAGGTTTACTTCTTCGATTGCATTGGCATCAGCAGCGTCAAACAGGACTTCTGCTACTTTCATGTCCTGGGGCTCAGGTACCTCTCCTTGATTTTGCTGGGCTACTGCAGTCACCTTTGTAAACATAACAGAATACAGATAAGCTATATGAGTAACCGCCATTATCTTAAACGTAACCATACAGCTATGGAGATCACTACCAGACATGAAGGCCCTCCAGCATGGCTTGGGACCAGAGACACCTGAAGGAATGTCTTCTCTCATATGTTCCTGCCTGGGAATGAACTTTTCATGGGCGAGGGCCTTCTCTGTGGCAGCCCCTAATTTATGGAAAACACTTCCAGAGACCACGACAGTCCTGCGGGATCTCTCCCAATTCCACAGGGGCTGCAAAACTGACCTTTTCCGGCAGGCCTACAGTAACTAATGCGTGAGGAACTGCCACTAGTATGTTGCTGAGTACTATCATCCATCTATAAGACACCTAATAGACCACTACAGGGAATTAAGAATTATAATGAAGCTGGACTGCCCATGTAATAAATTTTATAGCACCATTTTAAATTTTTAAATTATAAATTGTTGTATGTTTTTGATTTTATAACCATAAGGCGTTATTATGGTATTGTGACTATGAGCCACCCAGAGTCCTTATGGAGTGGGCGGCATACAAATGTAAGGTAAATTAAAAAAAAAATGAAGATCACAGTAAGAGATCCTCTTGACTGTCCCGTCAACCAAAGAAGCTCATCTGGTGAGTACACAAGGCAGCCTTTGCAGTGGCAGTCCCAGGATTATGGAACAATCTCCCAAGGGAGGTGAACTTGGCCCCTCATCCTCTGTCTTTAGGAGGCAGCTGAAGATGGTTTTATTCAGGACAGCATCCTATTAGTTTAGTTGTTCTGCCTATCAGCAGTTTTAAATTATAATTTAATTCATGGCTTTCTATGTGTTTTTATGTTCAACTTAAATTATAAACCACTCTGAGTTCTATAGGGTTGAAAGAAGGCTAGCAAATTTTAAATAAATTAACTAAAAGTAACTGGAGTGCACACTTCATTATCACAAGGTTTCTATTTTCCAACAACTTTTGTTGATAGCAAGCATTTTGTAACAGCATTTATCCTGCAACCAGTAGGGGGAGCTCTTCGCCATTTAAGCAATGCTTTCAGCAGCGAATTCAGAACTATTTTTCTGAACTAGAGGAAGCCATTAGAGATGTGCACTATGAAATTCCTGAGCCAAAGATGTACATGGAAATTGCTGATTCAGGGTGTTAAAGTGATTTCCTGGAATGGAAATCTGGATTCTTGAGAATTAAGAACCCCCCTCCCCAAAACAATCTGTTGTTTCCCCTCCCAAGTTTGGGTGTTTACCTGCGTGAGCTCATGTTTTTCTCTAATTCTACCAATTTCCTGGGCAATACCATTTCTCCTTTCCAATTGGATCTTTGCAAGGGAGAAGTACAAAGTACTCTCAGCCAAACACCTTTGGAGACAAACTGCAGAGAACTGCCATTCTCCTTCGCTCCCTCCTTCACTGTAGTGGTGAAGGCCTTTTTCCCTTCAGGGGCCCGTAGAACTGAACCCATGAATCAACGCCCCTCCCCTCCCCACCAGTGACTTCAGATCTAACCACCTGGGACCCAGCTGGCTGTCTGCTGAGGCATCGGTAATTACTGATTTTAGATGTATGTAATTTGTTGGTTTGTTCTTACTGTTGTCAATTTTTATGATGGAACCTGCCCGCTTGCAGGGAGAGCAGGATATGAATAGAAATAAGTAAATGAACTACTAACTCACTTTAAACCTGCTTTAAACACTACACCTTCTTCAATGGTCAGACAACACTAGCTCCCCTACAATTTTGGCGTCATTTGTCTGTAAAACAGCTATTATCCAACCTGAAAAAAGTTAAGAACATAAGAGAAGCCATGTTGGATCAGGCCAACGGCCCATCAAGTCCAACACTCTGTGTCACACAGTGGCAAAAAATTTTATATACACACATGCACTGTGGCTAATAGCCACTGATGGACCTGTGCTCCATATTTTTATCTAAACCGCTCTTGAAGGTAGCTATACTTGTGGCCGCCACCACCTCCTGTGGCAGTATAAGAAGTTCTTTTCTCAATTTGTGAAAGGAAACAAAGAACAGATACGACAAGGAAGGATAGCAGATGCAATTTTCAGCAGAAAGGTAATTTTTTTATTGTCAGTCAATCATTGTAAGAGTAAGAAAATGAACAAATACAGACAGGTGTTTTTAAAAAAAAATGCCGGTGACTAGAGCCACCTCTCCCCGGTAGGAATCAGTGGAGAGAACTGTGCCTGATATGAGAGAGACCTACTTTAGGGGCCTATAAAGTTAAAGCCTTTTGTGCAATACTTTTGAAACTGGGGTGTGGGTGGGGAGGAGGAGGTTCTTAGGCTAGAGAGGGACTATGTTCTATGTACATTTGTCACCATTATTTTTCTAAACAACTGCCCTCAAATAGATTCCCTATTTAAAGCAATGGTCACACAACACTGTAACCCAAAGAAACACAGGGATTTGAATCCTGAACTGGCAGTGTCCTACACAAACATAAGCAGTTAGGGATTCCGCCCCCAGCCCCATACAGAAATATAATGATTTTTTTTCATGGTGCACACACCTAGCTTAGCTGTCATTAACCAAAGCATTCAAGGTCAAAACAATTTGTGGTAAGGAAAGAATGGGCTATTCATAGCTTTGACAGGACCACTTACAAACATAACATTATACCAAACTTTCATTATAAAGGTAGTAGCCATTATTAAAGAAGGGAAAGAGGAGCAGAGGCTGTTACCTGTGGCCTTAAGACTCTCACAATAACAGCTCTCAGTTGCTCATGCTGACGCCTGAATTTCCTCATTTGGTCAAGGCGAGCCTGCAATTTTCTGTGGGCTGGGTTGATACGCCACACCATCTTCAGGTTCTCTTCTCGCTTTCTCTTCACAATGTCTCTCAGCAAGACTTGCAGTTTTTCATACTCATCATCCCAAGTCTGGAAGACTTCAAAACAGGCAACCATGACCTGGAAGAAAAAAACAACAGAATAATTGATATTGAACAATCTGGCCTATCAGTCTGAGTGCACTGAGGATACCTAGGTGCAATGTTGAACATATGAAGCTGCCTTATACTGAATCAGACCCTTGGTCCATCAAAGTCAGCATTGTCTTCTCAGACTGGCAGCGGCTCTCCAGGGTCTCAAGCTGAGGTTTTTCACACCTATTTGCCTGGACCCTTTTTTGGAGATGCCAGGGAATGTTAAGGAACATTCATCTCAAACTTTATGTTTTTAAAATGATAGATAGGTAATGCTATTGTATAGCTCCATCCTTTATGATCACATGTAGGCTCTTCTAGTTTGAGGCTTCTGGGAGCTTGGAGGAGTATGATGCAGCTTCCAAGATGGAAGTATTTCTCCCAAAGGTTTAGCTCACTGTTGACACCCGCTCACCCTGTATGTATCAGGCTTACCTTCTCAAATTCTTCATAGGCAACATGCATAAGTTTCCGTGTCCCCAAAACTTTCAGCAGCTGGGAGCTCAGGTCTCTTGAGATGGCCTCCACCAGGCGCAGTGCCCTTTGAATGGGGTACTTTGTATTTCTGATTTTTCTCAGATGAGTGAATATTGCCACTAATGCCTGCCTTATTTTATCCAGCTCAGTAGCAGACAACAGGTCATTCAGAGGGAAGTCTTTCATCAGTGGGTTGTAGTCATTCACAGTCTCCAAAGCCTGTTTTAGGCCTAGGTAAGAGAATAAAACAGACCTCGCATTTCTATTTTTTAAATCAAAAACTCAGAAGTTAACTTACAAAACTATCCATTCATACCAACATTACCAAGAACTAAAGCTCTGCCAAATTATATTTCTGAAAAGCTCTATAAAACCTTACCTGTGTCTGTATCAAAACTGACAGTGGCATGAAAGCGTTTGCCATGTTTTAAGATGTCCAAGGTTAAGAGGACTTCGGGACTTTCACGCTTCTCCTGAATGCGGTAGAGAGCCCGTTCCAAGTTCAGCCAGAAGCTGATTTCTTGCAATGCAGTGCCTGATGCAGGGTCCCGATCTAGCTTGGTCACCTTGAAAATATGAATGAATGAGCTTAGCAATAGATCCAGGTGGGCAGCTGCGTTGATCTGAGGCAACAGAATAAAGTAAGAGTCCAGCAGCACCTTTAAGACCAACAACATTTAATTCAAGGTATAAGCTTTTGTTGTGTTAACATGAGCATCTGAAGAAGTGTGTGTGCAACACACAAAAGCATATACCTTGAATATAACTTTGTTGGTCTTAAAGGTGCTGCTGGACTCTTTATTCTGAGATTTCTACTGTACAGCAAGCACCAGAGTCAAACTAATAAGGCCTAACTTACTTGTAAGGAGCTTAACAGTGAAACAAAAAGGGAATTCCATATCTGAAGATAACTTGAAAACATCTAATATGTGTTAAATATTATTTGTCATACCTTTTGGATTTCTCTAATCCAGCGGTTAACGCCAGACTGCAGCTGGTTGAGAAAAGTCGGGTCCTCAACTTTATCGCCGAAATCAGTGACCTTCGGCTTTTCTCCACGTTCATAGCACTGCTTGGCAACATTGGTAATAATTGGATGAATCGGCAAGCTGATCTCTGGTATTTCAATGTTCTGCTGGAGGTGTAGGAGTCCCATTTCAAGTTCTGCAATTTTCTTCTCGACTGAAGGAGCCATTTTATCTCCATCCCTGGGAAAGTGGAGAATAAAAATTTATTTCACAAAATGGTGATGCTTATGAAATGGCATCTGCAGTATGATCTACCTTCTTTCTGGGTCAACCAGATTAAGTAAACAGCAACCCAAGAAACACCCAAGAGGATGTAGTGATGGCTACAGGAATAAACAGCTTTAAAAGGGGATTAGATAGATTCATGGAGGACAAGTCTATCAGTGGCTACTAGCCATGGTGATTGAGGGGAACCTTATTCAGAGGCAATAGGCCCCTGAATCCCAGAGCCAGGTGGCAACACTGAGAAAGGCCTCTGCCCTCCACATCCTGTTGTTGGCCCCCCAGAGGAACTGGTTGGTCACTGTGTGAGACTTTAAAGCTTTACCTTTCATCTCCAGCACACTACACTATCAATCATGCCACTCCCGCAACTCTGGGGACCTTTAAGAGTTGCCTCTGATATGAAAGCGTAGCCCTGATCCACATACTACACAGAGCTCTTAAGATCCTCACAATATATTTCCCAAGCAGATTCCCTTTCACTCACTCTTTTGTCCCTGCATGTGCACAGGAGTCTGAATTGGCACAAGTTAAAGCAATTAAGTACCTGTCTGCTTTGCCTGACTCTCTGATGTACGACTTGAAAAAGGGAGCAACAGCATTGCTAATGAAGGAATGCAGTGTTTCATAAGGAGAGTCTTCACTGAGGGAGAGAACTCTGAGCTGCGAGGAGACAGGCTTGTCTGCATCAATTACCGGTGTTCGTTTAATGAATGCCAAACTGGAGAACAATCAAAGAAACATTAGTAAGCAGCTGTTGAGCCATTTAATATCTGAAGAAAGGAGAGTGCGGACAGGTTAGCGCTAATTAACCATGCAGTTTTAAAACAAGACTATTCAAGTTTCAATTCCTTCAACATTTTAATAAATTGGATTTTTTTAAAAAAATCAAAAACTAACAAACAATACTTGGACTGCTTTAAATAATAAACTAGCAGGCGCAGAGAGGCAGCTAAGACTGTGACCTGTGATCCAAGAGATGCCCAGCTCAAGTCTAACCTCAGTTACAGTCTTATCAGATAACCCTTGGCAAACCATTCTGTCTCAACACCAGTCTCCCATTTGCAGTGTGGAGCTTTAAAGAGCTGTTGAGATCACTGTGATTGAATGGCTTCATATGTTAACACCAAAAAACTTATTAACTAATATACAAACAATTACTAAGGAGCACATTATTCTCTTGTATCCATAGGTACAACTTGACCTACACTCAGAAGGCACATAAATTTTATAGGAGGCCCTCAAAGGCTAAGTGAATGGAAGGATACAAGGTGTATTTGCCCTATAAGCTGCCCCTGCCCAAAGAAACATGATGCACTTGTCTTATGTCCCCCCCTCCCCCCCGGCCAATAACTTCCTTATACTGTTCTTTCTGATTGGCAACTGGTGAACCAGAATGCAAATTATCTGGCTGGGAAGGGCTCTGCATCAGACAGTTTGTCAAAGCTCTCCATGGCCACAGGTCTACACTAGTGGATCTGCACTCAGGCAATCCTAGCCTCATACTCCACTTCCCCTGCACAACCTACAGAGACTCAGAATAGAAACTCCTACCAACTCTCCCAGGCACCAAACCTTCTCTGTAGTGCTGACATCTCTCGACTTGCCTCTAAAAAAAGCTGAATCCAACTGGGCAGGTGACACAAAACTTCCCCAGTAGTGTGAAAACTTAAACCTGCATTCGAGAAGAGGTTTCTGTCTTACAGCACAGCATCCTGGAGTGCATTAGTTTTCCAGGAGACATCACCTAAAAGCTGCAAAATGCTGTCCAGGAAAAAGAGGTGCTGATCCTTCAGCACAGCTGGTAGTTTTAGCTATATACATGGGATGATCAATGAACTATGCTCTGAACATACCCACTATCTGTGCTTACGGCTACTGTGAAAGAACTGCAGTTCTTTTAAAAACCTTTGATTTCTCCCCAGCCCCAATCCTGCTGATCTTCACAGGCCACGCAAACTTCCCCTACCTCAGGATTAAGAAGCAGGATGACCAAAAAACTCATCCCTTAACCCACTGAGTCTATTCCATGCAATCTGCTATGATCTGTCATCCCCGCCAGCAAGTGGTATCCTAATAATGTAAATGAAAAAGTAGCCATTTGTAAAATGATCATAAACTGATCTTTACAATAAAGCATAACGCTTTCTTAAACAGTCAGTGAGAAAAGCAAATACAGCAAGAGATGTAGTTTGATTGATTTGATTTATTCTATGTACAGTCTGTTCTTCTTGTGATAGCATTACCTATATAGTCTACAGGATCAGTCCTTAAGGTATTGTGAAATTTGACTCACCTGTTTGATTTTATACCGTAATGAATGTCAGTACTTATGCCATAGGAAATAAATTCCTTTTCTTCCTCTCCTTCATCACCAACATCCTCTGTAAAGAATTAAGAAATCTTGCTAGTGTCAGTTTGAAGAATCTGGCTCCATCTAAAGCTGACACAATGTCCACATCAATGGTCAGACTTTCCCATTACTCACGGTCAGACCTTCCCATTACTCAAATGATCATACTTGGCTATTTTCCTGGGAGTTCTATTTCACATTGGCCTGGATCTAAAGAACTAAAGATGGAGTTGCAGAACAGATACTCCATTCTGCTGCAGTCCCCTGCAGCCTCTCTCTTTTAAAAAATATTTAAACATCAAGCTGTGAAATTAAGGCTATCCTAACAAAAACAACAGTGTTGGGGGGGAACAGTGTGAGGGCTTCTAGTGTCCTGGCCCCACTGATGGACCTCCTGATGGCTCCTGGGTCTTTTGGCCACTGTGTAACACAGAGTGTTAGACTGGATGGGCCATTGGCCTGATCCAACATGGCTTCTCTTATGTTAATAATAATAATAATAAATATAAACTGCCCTCCCCCAAAGGGCTCAGGGCAATGTACATCATAATCAAAACACATAATAAATTAATTAAACATCCACTGAATCAATCAATTTACAGATTAAAACCATTCTTATTTGTTTGAACCCCCACCCCATGTTTACTTTGAGAAAAGTCTCACTTTTCCCAATGGAGAATCCTCCAAGGCAAGTATTAAATTATGAAGTGTTAAATTATGGTCTTTACGGTTTTTTAACAATAATTGTTGTTTTATTTACATTGTAAGCTGCCTTGAGTTCCACTAATAAAGACTGCTAATAAATCCTTTAAATAAAATAAATAAATTGCAGTATAACACATTATATATTCTCCAGAATGCATGTCCTTGAAAGCTGGGGCTCAAGGAATTTATAGGGATAAACATTTATACTTTTGTACACATGGAAATATTTTCCTTTCTGTGGACTTGATTCCACATTCAATATCCTAGGCCTGATGACTGAACAAAGACCAGTTCCTACTGGCGATTCTTAAACTGGGATGCTAGCCAGCAAGACCTGCAGAATCTGCTGTTAATACTTAAAGGCATACAACAGAAACAAGATCTGAAAGCAGCTTCATTTGCCTTGAACATCCTTGGAAATTACAGCAAAAGAACAAAGGGTTAGATGGAGTGGAAGAGCCTTGTTTTAGTGTGAATGGTGATTTGGAGGATGTCGTCACTGCTTTGGCAGCCAACTGCAGAAATGAAACCACTGCAATGCAGCACAGCAAAGCTCCTGTCAGAGAGGCAAACTCAGAAGTGGGAAACAGAAAGGGAAAGTATGGCTAGACTTAAGACCCTGTCATCCTTTTGTCTCACATAATGATATGTCCACTTAATATAATACAAGCTACTTTCTCCCATAAGCAGTCAGACCTTTGTGCTATGTTTACATAGACACCATACTGTTCAGGTCACTGTTCATGCTCAGCAGGCAAAAACGCTGCATTCTGGTCTCTGTAGGCATCTCTCTCTTTCTCTATCTGCATCTCTCTATCACGCACGCACCTCTCTTTCTTCCTTCCCAAGAAAAGAGTGACCAGTGGCTTGTTTTGCATACTATGTACCTCCTGGAAACCAGCAGACACAATGTATATTAAGGTGGAAAATAGCCTCCAGCGGTAAAAACAGAAGGTTTCTACAAAACCGCACACCCCAAAATAATTTTTAAAAGTTACCACGCAGGTTGGAACACATCTACTCACAATGATCCTACAATTGTCTGTTAAACTTTAATTTCTAAAGCACATGGAAATATTTTTGAGTTACAAGCCAAACTGAAGTCAGAAATCTCCTTTAAGCATAGAATGTCTAAGAACAATTTATTTATGCCCATGATTCTGCACTGATAACTGGGATACCTCAAATTGCAATGTATCAATTTGAGCAGGTCAGTCAAATGCCATTAACAACCACACTGAACTGCAAAAAATATCTAATATACCAAAATATATATATTCCAGGATCATTTCATCATGCTTAACTAAACAACAGTGAACCACAGGGAAAGTTCTTGCACCCAAAAAACACTTTGTGGTTTATGGACTTCAAAATTTAGACTTCTTAATTCAACTGTTCCTATTATTTGTGATTGTTAAATTTACTGTGCATGAAGCATGGCAGCTACCCTGTTAACATTCTAAAAGCCAGCATAACTTGGTAAGTAGCCAAGGTTATTTTTCCTATATGATACCTGGACACACATAAGTCCTTCCACAGAATTTTAGGGTTAGAAAATGGGAGAAGCCTCCAGTTTCTACAATGCTTAGAAATATGTGCAGTGTGCTTACAAACATTGTTTGCTAATACAATATCCTTCAGGAAAAGTATATTTCAAAGAATGTTTGGGATACATTTGTTGCCTATAGCACTGGAACCTACTTGGCACTTATGACACAACTCTGCAAGGCAAAAGCCCAAACAGCCTCTCACAGAATTTTCTTCTGATTATTTCCACTAAGCAAACTTATTTGTGTGCTATTAAAATTATTTCAGATACCCCATCTATTTTGTCACAGGCAACAAAAATGCAACAGTAACAAAATATGTTAAAAGGGTCTGCAAGGTAGGTTATGAACAATGTAAGATGCCAAATGGAAATATATGCTAAAAGCAAAATAAATCATGATGGAAAAGTATGCAATTTTTATTGCATCCTTTAAAACAATCCTTTGCACAATTGTGCAAAAATCCTTAGATGTAAGATTCTATGTATAAGATGGACCAGTGGTTCTCCAACTAGTGGAAGAAATCCTGAAGTTCCTTGAAAGTTTCTCAGGGGTTCTTCCCTGAAAGACAGCTCCCTCAGTGATGTGCAGCCACCATGAGGGAGCGCAAGCTGTGTCCTAAGTCACACTCCAGTTCCAGAGAAGCAAAGCTGAGGCCTATCAATATCCATCATGGACAAAATGTGGATCTCAGAATACTCTGCAATGTGCCGAGATTCTCTGGAAGAAAAAGAAAACAAAGGATTCCTTTGACACACAAAAGTCTGAGAACCACAGAACCAAACTGAAATCAACTTGCAGCCACCTATAACACACGCTTTTTAATTCCACCTCCAGTTTAACTTGTCTAATTTTCATGGTTACATTGATGATGAGCAGGAAGTATCAGATATGCGGGAAGACTGCCTGTAATTAACATGTATGGCAGTCATACCAGTTGAGGATTTTCCCCACTGAAGTGCCTGCAAGCTAGGAAGCCACAGTTAATTGCAGCTTTTAGTACATGTACAATACTAGCTTTCCATGAACTGCGATGCAGACCTACCTTATACAAATGCCATTTATATATAAAGTACCCTCCCATAACCTTTCCAAAGACGAGAGGGGGGGCAGTCAGCTATCACTGACATGGCTGTGAGGTGAAGAAAAACAAAACAATTTTGCCAAGGATTAGCTGCTGAAGGACTCAGTCCAAGGCCAAATCTGTCCTCCAAGTGGTACTGTTTCTTTCTTGCCAATCCAGCATATATAGTGCTCCTCTTTCATCATTATACTTTCAGAACCACCCTAGATTGAAGGAGAGTGACTGGTCCCTAGCAACCATCACTGCAGCATGGTGCAAAAGCACATAACTAGGATCTGGAAGACCCAGGTTCAAATTCCCACTCTCCCACTGAAACCTGCAGGGTAATATTGACCGAGTCACTCTCTGTCACATACCTCAACAGGGTTTGTGTGAAGACAAAATGGAGGTGAGGAAAAAGATGTCAGTTGATTTGGTAAGTTGATAAGAACTGCAGAGAAAGGCGGTGTATAAATGAAATAAAAAAATATTCCCTTCCTTGCCATTTCTTCTCTTTATCTGCTGTCAAAATTTAGATTGCTAAACTGATAGAGAGCTGATGCCCATCTTTTTGTTTATAAGACTCTAAGGCTCCAACTATGAAGCAAAACAGATTGGGGCAGGCCCGTAGCCACGAGGGGGCCTGTGGGGGCACAGCCCCCTGACTTCTTGGTGAAGCCCCCTGACTGGAAGCCCCAACCAGCCCCCAGGGCCTCTGCTATGGCTCCAGGGACTGCTGCTGGCCCTGCAAGCAATTTGGCAGGCTGGGGGCAGAAGCAGTTCCCGCCTCCCGCTGGAATTAAAGGGCCCACCAATCAGCTGTTTCGCGGCCCTTTAAGTGGCGTGGGGGCTGGGGCTCCTTCTGTCACTGGTCCCACACACTATTTTAATGGCGAGAGCAGCAGGCAGGGAAGAGCTTCCTTTCTCTCCTCTCCCTTCTGCTTTCCCCGCCGCCCAGAGCCGCCTGTCCTCCATCCTCTCCCTGTAGGCTTGGAGCACCGAGAGGCAGTGGCGGGGACTGCTTAGCTGTGCCCTTCGCAGCTTGCCCGGCACACTCTGGCTGGGGTGCCTCCCAGTCCCTTCCCTCTCGTGTGCTCGTTCTGGCTGCTTCCCTCCAGCCTCCGAGCACACCGCCGCAAGCCCCTGCCTGCTTCCAGCTCCTCCTCCTCATCACCTCCTGGGTGCTCAGGGTGCCCACAGGCCAAAGAGTCTGCCTAAGGAGTCCTGCGGAAGCAGCGGTGGGCAGGATTGGAGATCCCCGGGAGCCCAGTGCCTGAGCCCTGAAATCTCCCAAGGGCTGCCTTCCAGCTTCTGGGTTTGCCTGAAGTCTAGCGTATTCCTCTCCCACCTCCTGCAAAGGGACGAGGGTGGAGGGCACCAGCAGGCAGGGCAGGGAGTGGGGATGTGGAATCTATTAGAATGGGGCCTTGGGGGAATTGTGAGATAGCTTAATTAATTTGTTTAGAAGTGTCTGAGTGTGTGTGTGTGTGTGAGTGAGTGAGTGAGTGAGACCTGCACATACAAGCGCCCAAATTCTGAGTTGCAACTGTGCATTCCCTCCACTCTGCCTCTAAGTCTCTTTCTCTCTGCCTGCCAAATACAGCCTGCAGAGGTCGGATCCTCAGTCTTGAGGTTAGAAAATGCAGCAAAGCTGGTAGGGGAAAAGGGGGGATGCGGGAGGGAGAAACCCTGCCTCACCCTCCAACACTGAAACTGAGCTGAAGTTGAGAGTACTTGCTGCATGCACCTGCACTTGCCATAACAATACAGATCTGAACAGGTTGCAACAGAGGAGCTTTACTTACTTTTGCATTGGAAGGAAGGCTGGTGGCTTCAGTCTCCCCCCCTGCTCAAGGTGGCATTTGGTGTCTTCCAAAAGCCAGCGGGCTCTGGCTGGAGAAAGTGGTGTTTGGGGAGGGGCAGTTTGGTTGGAACCTTTTAGGAGAGGAGTTAGTACCTTGGCCAGGATGCAAAGCACTGACCTGAGTAACAGGGAGGAGGGCAAAATCTGGCACCACAAGCCTTCCGTAGAAGCACAACAGCAGGGTAACTGTACAAGAAATTTATTTTGATTAAATGCTTAGTACCAGCTTTTTTTTTTAAAATGGAACCTCTGTGTGCAAGAGCAGTATACTATGTATGACAGGCAGCTGTGAACTGGCAAACTTTGCATGCAAAGCTGGTGATCTGAGGCTGAGCCCCATGCTGACTAATGGAACTTCCCCACAGAGCTAGATCAAGTTGTATAGCGCTGGCCAGACTGGGCCCAGTTGCAGGGGATGACCCGTTTCCCCAGTATCCTGAGGGAACAAATAGATCCCAGAACCATACAGTTTGTATAGCCATAGACTGAACACAAATGTGCATCATCACTACCTGGTTTTATTCCAGGGTCTTGTTTTCTGAAATCCCATTTTTTTTCCAACTTTGAAACTTACAACTGACATAGATAAGGGCACATGAAACAAACTAGCTGTTAAGTTAATTTAGCATGGTTTCTTAAAGGGGTGTGTGTGCAAAACTGAGACAGGACTGGAATGGACCACAAATCTTTTTCACATCTCAAATTAGAAGGATCTCATGAAAAGAAAGCCCCCTTCCCTAAGAGTGCTGCTGCCAGTAAGAGCTGATGGAAAGGAAAAGGAAAGGTCCCTGTACAAGCACCAGTCGTTTTGGACTCTGGGGTGACATTGCATCACAATGTTTTCATGGCAGACTTTTTTTATGGGGTGGTTTGCCATTGCCTTCCCCAGTCATCTACACTTTCCCCCCAGCAAGCTGGGTAATTTTACTGACCTCGGAAGGATGGAAGGCTGAGTCAGCCTAGAGCTGGCTACCTGAACAGGGCGAAGCCGGGATTAAACTCAGGTTGTGAGTAGAGGACTCAGACTGCAGTACTGCAGCTTTACCATTCTGTGCCACGGGGCTCCTTAAAAGGAAAGGTCCCCTGTGCAAGCACCAGTCGTTTCCGACTCTGGGGTGATGCTGCTTTCACAACGTTTTCACGGCAGACCTTTTTTTACAGGGTGGTTTGCCATTGCCTTCCCTGGTCATTACACTTTGCCCCCAGCAAGCTGGGTACTCATTTTACCGACTTCAGAAGGATGGAAGGCTGAGTCAACCTTGAGCTGGCTACCTGAACCAGCTTCCGTTGGAATTGAACTCAGGTCATGAGCAGAGGGTTCTGATTGCAGTACTGCAGCTTTACCACTCTGCACAATGGGGAGTTGATGGACCAGTGGTCTAATTCAGCACAGGGCAACTTCATTTGTTACTATGCTAGTGAGAAAAAAGTAGCAGATGTTGTGATTAAGAAGTGGTATGGGTGTTACTCTGTTTACTCTTCAAGGGCCAAATTCATATGAGATTATTTATTTCCTATGTGAGGATCATCTAGTACAGTGAGCCCTAATGTGCTGACCATAGGAAACTGTACCCACTGACTTCCTTCTGCCTCTCTTGCTCAAAGCAAAGCCAAAGCTAATTTTTCTCTATTTCCATGGAATATTAAGTGCCCAGGAAGCATCATCTTCCTTTCTGCAGCTACCTGCATGTGGAAGCTGCTGTCTCAATTTCAGGAGGATGTTTGACTTGGAACCTCCTAACATTTAATTGGAACTGCCCAGCTTTCTGCAAAAGCAGCCCCCAGCTCCCCCTGCAAGTTAAAGGGCCTGAAAAACAGCTGATCGGCAGGCCCTTAAACTCTGATGGGTTGCCTGGACTGCTTCTGCCCCTGGTTGGAAGCAATTTGGTGGGGGTGGGGAAGGGGAGGGCGGCAGAGAGGAGAGCAACTAGAGGAAAGGTCCTGTGGGGCGCTTGGGGGCATCAGTGCCCCCTGAAAAATGTAAATGCCCCCTGACCTTCCAAATCCTGGCTACAGCCCTGGATTGGGGGGAAATGAGGTATGCCACTCTGAGCTCACTGGAGGAAGAATGGGAGAAAAATATAAATATGTTAATAATGAGGATAATAATGACTTGGAACCGGTGTTCCTTCTAAGCTGAGTTAGTGTGAGCTAGCTCACAGAATTTTAGCCTCCAGCAAATACATTTTTGTCTTAGTTTGGGAAAAATGGCTCCAGAGCACACTAATTTATGCAGTCCCTCACAACTTTAATGCCAGTAGCTCACAACTTTAATACCAGTAGTTCACAAAGCAGAATTTTTGCTCACAAGACACTGCAGCTTAAAGGGAACATTGTTGGAACTAGGGTTGCCAACTCTTGTTTTGACAATACCTGGAGCTTTCAGAGTGAAACCCGAGAGGGTGGGCTTTAGCGAAGGGAAGGCCCTCAGGAGGGGATAATGCCATACAGTCCACCTTCCAAAGCAGCCATTCCCTCCAGGAGAAGTGGAATAAATGCTTTTTAAAAACAAATAAGCTATCTGTGTCGTCTGGAGATCGGCTCTTGCATCTGACAAAGAGAGCTATGTTCCTCAAAAGCTTATGCTACAATAAAATTTGGCAGCCTTAAGACGTGGACTCTTCACTATTTTGGAGGTCAGCTGTAAGTGAGAGGTCTCCACCTCCCCCCCCCCATCCCAACCTGGAGACTGGCAACCGTACTCGGAAGAAACCGTGGCTCTTCTAGATCCTGTCCCGACCATTACATGGAGCCTCAATCAACCCCCTAGATGGAAAAAAGGCTTATTCCCCCCCCCCCCAGGCGTCAGAGGAGGCCGCGCCAGCCTCTTCTTCCTCCAGGCGCCGGTCCCTCCAATTCCTGTCAGAGACAAAGCGGCGGCCATTTTGACAGCCTCCTTCTCAGGCGGCCCCGCCCCTCCATCCTCCCTGGGAGACTCCAGCGGGGCAGCAGGGCGAGGTCCGGCTTCTCTCTCGCCCTCCCTCCCGCCACGCCCGTTACACGAGAGTAAGCCGCCTCGGCCTGCCGGGCTCCCTCGCCGTGCGGAGACTGACCCTTGAGGGTGGAGCGCTCGACCAGCACGGCGTGGACTTGCGGGTCGGAGAGGAACTTGCGCATCTGCTCCACGGCGCCCTTCTCCTCCAGCGCCGCTTCCAGGGCGGCCGGCGCTTCTCCGCCATCCTCCAACAGCAGCGGCACCAGCTTGCGCAGGTGCTTCTGCAGCACCGACACGTCGGCCACATTCTGCACCGCCGAGCCCGTCACTTCCAAGCCGCCATCCTCCCCGCCGCCACCTCCTCCTCCGCCGCCGCCACCCCCTGAATCGGACATGGCTGGCGAATACCCTGCCGGGCCAGCGAGAGAAAGAGAGAGAGTGTGTGTGTGTGTCTTCTCCGGTTCTTGCCACTGCCGACTTCTATGACTGGGCACTGAAAGCGCAGCCTCCGTCCCGCTGTTCTTCAGTCGCCGCCTCTCGCAGGGCAGCCCTCCTGCCGCGAAGAATCCTGGGAAACGTAGTCTGCAGTTAAGCCTTCCTAGAACAACCCAACGACAGCGACAAAAAGCAAAGACTACAAGTTCCAGCTGGTGTATGAAAACCAGCCAGGGAGGATGCCGGGAATTGTAGTTTGCTGTGGCCTATGAAAAATTCTGCAACTACTTGGCTTTTTTTTTTTAAATGTACATTTGTAAGTAAGCCTCTACAAGTAATTTGCAGGATAAACCGACAGAATAAGTCCCAGTGAAACGAATGGCATTTTTTCCCAAGAAACGGCGACGCGTGAATGAAAATTCATAATGGATATCCTAGGAAGTGAGTTTTGACACCCAGCAGTTTATACTATAGTTACCAGCTGTCGGTTGGGAAATACCTGGTGATTTGGGGCGGGGGGTGGTGGAGCATAGGGAGTTTGGGTTTGAAGGATGACAGGGACGTCAACAGGTATAATGCTCCGGAATTCAGCCTCAAAACTAGCCATTTATGACAAGGGAACTGCTAATTTTGGTCATCTGGAGATCAATTGTAACAGCAGGAGACCCGCAGGTGCTGCCTGGAGGTTGGCAAGTTGGCAACTCTACCTTATACCCTGGAAAAAATCTGCTCTGTGTAGTGCTACCGCCGGGTTCAAATTTTGTCCTGCTACTGCCCACTAATCATAGCTACCCACTTGAAACTGGTCAAGATGAGTAGCCGTGTTAGTCTGTAGAGCAGAAAAGAACAAGAGTCCAGTAGTACCTTAAAGACTAACAAAATGTGTGGCACTTTAGCGATTAAAAGAGGTCTAGTGGCACTTTAGAGATTAAAAATAATTTTATACCAGCATAAACTCCGGTGAGCTAGAGCGCACATCACTGAATGCATTAAGTGCTCATGCATAAGGTGAAGCATGGAAGGCTGCAAAGAACAGAAAAGCAGAAGGAAATCTGTGTGTTCTTCAGTATGAAGTCACTGACTATCGATGTTACACATCCGCTGAAATGAGCTGTGACTCATCAACCTTCATACTGGAATGAGCTCCAATACTCGAGTCAGCTACTGCCCTCTGTCAACCACATTAGCCGATCTCGCATGCGTTCAGGGTGTGATGGCAATGCATCTTGGGAGCAGTGTTCCCTCTAAACTGCAGAGAGTCTTGGGAGCAAGAATTCTACTTTGTGAGCTACTGGCGTTAAAGCTGTGAGCTACTGCATAAATTAGTGTGCTCTGGGGTCATCCTTCCTAAGCTAAGACAAAAATGTGTGAGCTGGAGGCTAAAAATCTGTGAGCTAGCTCACGCTTAGAGGGAGCACTGCTTGGGAGATATCATTTAGGGTGGAAAAAGTACCCATCCCACAGAGCATCACAAATGCACTGCAAACTCCAGGCTGATCTGACAAGCAAACAGTGCAGACTCCAGGCTGATCTGACAAGCTCTTGGCAAGGTGCCAGGGGTTGTTCGGTCTCTTGGTATCTTGAGGTTTGTGTTGCAAAAAACCATGCCTCCACCTGTATAGTTGCTGTACTATCTTTGCTAGCATGGCTGGTAGCATATAGAAAAGAAACTAACCCTCCAACCCAGAACGGAAACAGACTTACTGTAGAGTTAAAAAATAAATAAAAGGTATTTATTTATTTTGGTTCATTTATATTCCGCTCTATTCCAAGCGAGCTCAGGGCGGATCACATACATATAAAATCAACACATAATGCAATAACTGCAATATAGTAAAATCAATAAAAGCCAATAAATACAATTAACATAGCACACAATATAGTATAACAAATTGGCGGACTAATAATACAGATTGGGGTAAATTAGTGGACTTGATATGGCAGTTCAGATCACTGTTCAGATCACTGTGGGGGAGGATGGCCGATGGTATAGGCAGTAACACAGGGGTGTCCGCCTGCCTCAGCGGAATGCCTGGCAGAACAGCTCCGTCTTACAGGCCCTCCAGAAAGGTAACAAATCCGGTAGGGCCCGTATCTCCACCGGGAGCTGATTCCACCAGGATGGGGCCAGGACCGAAAAGGCCCTGGTCCTGGTCGAGGCAATACGGACGTCCCTTGGGCCAGGGATGACCAGAAGATGTTGATTGGCAGATCGTAGCTGCCTTCGGGGCTCATATGGGGAGAGGCGGTCCCTCAGGTATGTCGGTCCCAGGCTACGTAAGGCTTTGAATGTCAGTAGTAAAACCCTGAAGCGGATCCGGTACTTAATCGGTAACCAGTGCAATGCGCATAGCATTGGTTGACTGCCCGTACAGGTAATCCAGTCAGAAGCCGCACCACCGCGCCGATCTCGTATGTGTGGCCAAACTTGCTTAATGTAAGAACCATATAGAATAAACGTCAGATGTTTGAGAGCTGTAAGATGGGAGGGAAGAGAAAGGTTGAAAGAAAGCAACTTGAAAGGCATTCTCCAATGGTTTGGCGGAGTGATTTAAAGAGATAAAGGTCTTCTCTAAGCTGGCCGATGGGGTGGTGGGAGCTTCAGGAGCCAAACAATATGTATGAAAGAGCCACATGTGGCTCCCAAACCACAGTTTGGGCACCCCTATATTAGAGGCGTTGGATTGTGTGTTTTCTGACAGTGTAACGGTTTTATTGCTGCTTGCTGAAAGAATCTGGCTGTAACTGGATAGCAGCAGCATTTCAAACATCACTTCCTTTAACATGTAACCTAGAGTTGCCAAGATCTCCTGGCTTTACAATTGATCTCCAGGCAACAGAGATCAGTTCACCTGGAGAAAATGGCTGTGTTGGAAGGTAGGCTCTATTATATTTCCTTCCCAAACTCTGCCCTTCTCAGGCTTCATCCCTGAAATTTCAAGATATTTCCCAACCCTAATGCAGCCCCAGACCTGACTAGGGCTTGATACCACATCCCCAACAATCCCCCCCCTCTTTTTAATTTTTCTTCTTTTTGGTAAAATTTGTTCTGGAAAATTCCCTAGAACTTGGAAGCTGGCACCCTATTTGTCATTTTGTCCATCCTATTTAAAAGCATTATATGTTGTGCTCTGGGATTTAGGATTTTCCTTTTGGGCCAGCATGGCTGAGTTTCTTCTTCACAGTAAACTAGGCTAGGGTCAAGTAGCCCATTTGTCATTCTACTCACAGTTACTTGGAAATAAGTCTCTCACTCATGGAACTGATTTCTCAATAAACATGCACTGGACAATAGTTTCCAGTTGCGAACAAACAGTGGTTAAAAAGTTGTTCCCTGCCTGAGGCCTGATGGCAAGATAAGGTGAGGGAAAATCTGCTAAGTCATATATGGGGTGGAGGGGAGGATGTGTTTCTGAATTTTAATCTGAGCGCAAGTCCCCAACATGGTACCTGTGGGGTTGCCGCCAAGTGTTTTTAGAAAGTATGTGAGGCTAGGGTGGGGGATGCTTTTTGCCCAACAAGGCCAAGGGAGATTTCATTGGCTGTATAGATTTTTAAAAACCATTTTTCGACAGCAGGTGCAGGCACAGCACAAGAAGCTTCACTGTGATTGAAGGTAAGCTGCTGCAGTCATTTTGTCTCTCCATCTATTGGCCTTCCAGTTCTCAAACATCTGATGTTCATGTTTTTTGGCTCTCAAACAAGGGTCATTTTTGTAGAAAAAGAGGTGCCAGAGCTCATTAGCGCAGCTCATTTGCATATGCCACACGCCCCTGACATCACCGGAAGGTGCACTAAATTAGATCAGCTCAGCATCTACCTTAAAATGCTTCTTGAATTATAATTGTCATAATAAAACCTTACTTCCATCATACTTTTTAAATTACTTCCTCCTATGTGGCCACAGTGGCATGAGGAAGATTTCCATCTATCTGCTTTGTATGTTTTGGTTCTCTTCCCATTTTTTGTGCGGAAAAATATTAGAAAGTTTGTCAAATCTTGGAGTTCAGCAAAATTCTCTCAGGGGGGCTGAACAATGGAGCCCACAAGCAAGCATGGGGGGATAAGAAAGAAAAAGCACAATAAAATTTAGAGAAGCGGTGTCAGACATGTGGACCGAGGGCTGAATCAGGCCCCTGGAGGGCTCCTATCAGATCCCTGAGCAACTGACTGTCATCTGCTTCCTTCCTCTCTTGCTTTCTTCTGCATAATAGCTTGCTTTGCAAGGCTTGCTCAACTGCATAGGAGCTACAGAGCAAACCCTCTATTTTCTCCATTGGCTGAGGCTCCTCTCTTGGGAAGGAATTGCTTGCTTTGCCAAGCTCTCTCAGTTGCACAGCAGAGCTACTAAGCCAAGCCTCTCTTCCTTCTATTGGCTGAGGCTTCTCCTCCCTGTATTCCCTGGGGGAAGGAAGGAAAGAGCCAGAGCTTCCTTTGCCCAGTTACCTGGATCCCATGGGAGAAATACAAAGAAAGTATCTTTAAGGCCAATGAGTGCTAATGTTTTAAGTTTAAATATATATATATATATATATATATATATATATATATATATATATATATATATATATATATATATATATATATATATATATATATATATATATATATATATATATATATATTTGTGTTTGTCTGTGTTCTGTATAAAATTTATATCTCTGCTACCTAAACGTAAATAGGTACCTGACATGGCCCAGCCCAACAAAGTCTCAATTTATGCCAGATCTGGCCCTCATAACAAATGAGTTTGACACCCCAGATTTAGAGGTTCTGAAGCTCAGCTCCTGTGAGCTCCTGCCCAAAATGAGGCCTGCTCTCAAAACATCTGATGTTTGTTCTATGTAGCTCTCACATTAAGCAAGTTTGGCCACCCCTAGACTCTACAGGCTATTTCTTAGGGTTGCCCACTGCTGGAAGAAAAAAAAATGTCCTGCTGCTTTAATAGAAGTTGAATGGGAGGTTATTGACCTCCTTGCCCTGAAAAAGCTTCAGCTGCCCATTTGCACATACTGACCCTCTATTAAAGGGACAGAACAGGCTTGTTTGCAACCCTCATTATACTGGACCTGCATTATTACTGAAGTGAGTGCCGCTGCAAAAACACCTTCCTGCACCTTCATTTAGCCTCAAGATGTTCCCTACCTTGACCTGGCTGAGCTGGCCGCAGGGATAATATGCCACAGTAACCCTGAGGCTAAACTATTGTAATACCTTCTACGTGGATCTGCCCTTAAAAGTCAACTCAGAAACTCCACCTGGTACAGAATATCACACCTTGGTTACTGTCCAGAGCCAGGTGAAGCATGCATATCACATGCAAGGGGAGGCACCTTCAGAATGAGGCCGCACTGCCTCTTTTGTCCACCCAGATCCCAGGCTGGCGGAAGGGGCAACAGGGCTGCTCTGCCTCATTCCAAGGCGGGGAGACAGCCTCAGAGCCAGGCTGCGCTGCCGCTTTCGTTCACCCAGGTGGGCAGAAGGGGCGGTGGGGCTGCTCTGCCTTGCTCCGAGGCTGCCTCCCTGCCTCAGAGTGAGGCTGCATTGCCTCTTTCATCTACCCAGATCCTGGGTGGGCAAAAGAGGTAGCGGGACTGCTCTGCCTTGCTCTACAGCCCAGTTTGCTAACAGGCCACGGACCAGTACTGGTCCGTGGCCTGGTGGCTGGGGTTCCCTGGTTTACTGGACAGTTTATGCTGACTGAATATATACATATTGCAATCCGCCTTGGTCTTCAGTAAGAAAGGCTGGTTCAGTAAGAAAGAGCCAGTTTGGTGTAGTGGTTAAGTGCACGGACTCTTATCTGGGAGAACTGGGTTTGATTCCCCACTCCTCCACTTGCACCTGCTGAGATGGCCTTGGGTCAGTCATAGCTTTCATAGAAGCTGTCCTTGAAAGGGCAGCTGCTGTAAAAGCACTCTCAGCCCCACCTACCTCACAGGGTGTTTGTTGTGGTGTGGGGGGGGGGGAAGGTAGAGGAGATTGTGACTGCTCTGAGATTCAGAGTATAGGGCGGGATATAAATCCAAAAAATCTAAATGAAGTAAATAAATAATTTTATATCCCAGCTTTCTTTCACCTTGGAACTCAAGGCAGTATATGTGAGAGTCTCACAAGGTCCTCCATGCCACCATTGACCACACCCAACCCTGTGGGAACTTCTGCAACATTTCTGCAAGCAATATCCTGGGTTCTTGAAGAAGGATCTTGAGAAGAAGTACATGTCCCTGAATATTTTGTGAGGTAGTTACCATGATGAAGACTGGTCACCTCATCTCCCTCCAAGGAGCTATCTCCCCAGGTCAGTGCTACACACATTTGCTTATTCCCACGGAACACAGTGGGACTTCACCTAGTCAAGGTGCACATCAGTTTGCAGCCCTAATTTCAGCAACACTCAACATCAAGTGTTCCTGAAGTCTCCTCCTGTGAGTGTCAAAATGTGTGACTGAAGTCAGCACTCGTTAATCATATGCATGTTTAGCAGGGAAATCATTTGCTTAGTCACTACAGATGTTACCCTATTTAGGACTCTAATATACTTTAAAGCACTGTATTAATCTTTTATTTATTGCCTATTCTCCAGCATATATTTTTGCATAATTTCAGTCTAAGGGTGCATATGAGACTTCCAGATAAAGAGTCAAATGACCCAATTCAAGCTTCATTCAGATAATTACCAGCTCTGGGATTTGGATATTCAGCTACTGCTGGCAGTAGCTCCCTTTTACTTACCTTCCAGCATCCCTGCTGTGCCTTGGCTTTTACTGTATTGCTGCTTTTGAACAAGTCTGAAAATACACACAAGGAATTCCAGCATACAACTATGTTTAAAAGAAAGCCTCAGCACCAAAAGTATGGGAAAAGTCACATAATCTGTCTATTTCAGCACTTCTGCAAGTGCACAACATTTTATTTCAGCTAAACCAGTTAATCACACAAATGCAATCCGAGGAAAGGTTGTGCAAAGTATACACACTGAATCAAACTCTGCTTTAATGTTTCAAGTTGCTTGCTCTATAACTTGCCTTCAATTATATGCCCTTACCCTGAGTTTCTGCAAATACTGTTTAGGATTCATTATTCTTGGTGCATTCTGCATCTTGAGTTCTCACTCACCACTACCCAAGAGAACGAGGATTAATAGGTGAGGAAAATTCTCAAATATACTTGTTGCAGTGCTCCAAATGCTGGTTTATAGCAGTGTTTTTCTACTATCTAGTGAAAGATAAGAAAAAGAGCTAAGTATTTGCTCTGCAGCATTCTAACCAAGCTCTAATAAAGGACACTTGCTGAGAAGAAACCAAATGTGATTTCTTCCAACTAATTTGTAAAGCCAGCTTCTAGCACAAGGGTGGCCAAACTGTGACTCGGGAGCCTCGTGTGGCTCTCAAAGCCCCAGTCACTTTATCAGCCAGCTTGGAGAATGCATTTAAAGTTAAAAGTTGCTTTCTTTCCACATCTCCCCTATCTTCCTTCCTTCTCTCCCTCCTTCCTGGCTCTCAAACATCTGATGTTTATGTCTTATAGCTTTCAAATATCTGTCATTTATTCTACATGGCTCTTACATTAAGCAAGTCTGGCCACGCCTGTTCTAGCATGTCTCCAGGGCTAATGACAACTGTGTCTATAACTCAAGCTTAGAGGGGGTAGTAAATAGCCAATCATCCAAATAAGGAGAGCATCCCTTGAGGCCTTAGGGGACTGACCATTGCTGCCATACATTAGTAGAAACTCGAGGTGCAGTGGCCAAGCCAAAAGGGAGGACTGTGTACTTGGACAGAACTCCTTGATATTTAAAATGCGTATTTCCTATGCTCGGGATGAATGGAAATGTGAAAATACACATCCTGGAGGTCCACAGCAAATCACTTTCCTGGTTGAGCCTTTCCAGAACCAAGATTGAGATGACCATTTTGAATTTACAAACCCTGAGGAAGAAATTGTGACCCCTTACATCCAAAACAGGGTGTAAGTCACCATCTTTTTGATAAATCGAGAAAAACCTTGAATAATAACCAAATCACTGGGACTTAACCATTGAACTGCATCCTTTTCTAATAAGGCATTCAACTCTCAAAATGACTCAGGAAAAACATTATCAGTGGTCTGATTAGCTGCTGTTAGTGGTGGTAAGTGGGCAAACTCAAGGCAATAGCCCTTTTCAATAATGGTCACGACCCAGATGTCTGAGGTAATTTCAAGCCATTCTAGCAAAAATTTGGACAAACCATCCTGAAGAGTGGTTGGCTGTGGTGCCAACCATTGATAGAAAGATTTGGAGGTCAATGCATGTCTGCTGGTGTTCAACGGTTGTTTAGGCAGCCTGAGGGTTTCTGTTTGGATAACCTTGGCCAAAGTGTTCTTGTCTTCAGGAAATTATTCTAGATAAGGGGTTTTCCTATAAAAAGAGTAAACTGCCATAATAGCTTGGTAGTTTACTATCCTAAAGTTTAAGGATGAAGAGTAAGTTTTGCATCTCTAGGCATCAATCTTTTTGCCCTTCTTATCAGCTGGGGTTGAATGTGAACCCATTTTTTGCTTAGCCTGCATTCCCTCTGCTATTAATGAGGATGGGACAGGATGGGTAAAAAGGAAGGGGCAGCCTTCTTGCTGAACCCTGTACATATTCTCTACAAGATGTGGCAGGAATGGAAGATGGTTTTCCCACACAGATTCTGCCATCTCTAGGATTCCTTCCAGGAACAGGAAGGCTACAATTCCTGGTGTGTCATGGTAGATTTGCCCCCGTATCTTGTCCTTGGGTCTAGAGAACTAAAGTGCTGGGATGAATGACTGACAGCTTTGTATAAACCATAGTAAGAATATTTATGAAGCACAGGGTGAGTGTTTGATTTTGTTTAAGCGATATAGTGGTATGTTAATTTTATTTATTGGGGAGGGACGGTGGCTCAGGGGTAGAGAATCTGCTTGGGAAGCAGAAGGTTCCAGGTTCAAATCCCGGCATCTCCAAAGAAGGGTCCAGGCAAATAGGTGTGAAAAACCTCAGCTTGAGACCCTGGAGAGCCGCTGCCAGTCTGAGAAGACAATACTGACTTTGATGGACCAAAGATCTGATTCAGTATAAGGCAGCTTCATATGTTCATATATTTCTTGTAACAGTTCTGATCATGATTGCGGCCAGAAGAATATATAGAAACATGAAGTCAACCTAAGATTCATGTTGCCGTCCATTTTTTGTGGAATACAGCTACTTTAGAGTCTACAAGTGCAACCTGACAACATCACCCATTAGAAAATAAAGGTTGGCAACCAGACTTTGTGCTGGATATATGAACCATGGAGTGATGACTTCAGGACACACTACATGCAAATATTTGGGACTGTAATGTTAAGAATTTTCAAAAAGTGTTTGGTTAATGTTATGCTACGAAAAATGTGCTTAATATATGAGTAGTATGCTCTTTTGACTTGTTCTATGAATTTAACAGAACCTGGTTTTGGAAAAGATACAAGTAGTCTTTAAGACTTATTCACTCACATCTTGCAAGGTTGTTAAATTAATGATGGGTAAAAAGGGAGGGGCAGCCTTCTTGCTGAACCCAGTATATATTCTCAACAAAATGTGGCAGGAATGGAAGATGGTTTTCCCACACAGATTTTGCCATCTCTAGGATTTCTTCCACGAACAGGACGGCTACAATCCCTGGTGTGTTATGGTAGATTTGCCCCAGTATCTTGTCTTGGGTCTAGTGTCCATTAAAATGACCTGGATGTCCAAAGGTTGTACCATCTGAATCATTTCCTCTCAGTAAAGGTGCAAGTCTTCATTTGGAGACATTGGACCATTATCTCCTATCATATCATCTGAAGACGGTTCTGAAGCAACACTGGAACTAGCAATTGACCTGCAGTCCTCCTTGGAACCATAAATGGCTGGACCAAAATTTGGGGTGTGTGTGTGTTAGTATTTATATGTATGTAGCCCCTCCATCAACATTATGACTTCTTGGTTTCATCTGCAGTTCTGGAGGGTTTGGCCATGCTCTGTAACATTGAGTGGTGTGGCAGCATGAATATTAGTGCCCTGGATTTGAAGGTGCCCATGGGAGCAGTGGGGCAGGAGACAGTGACATGTTCTGAAGGGGTGTCACCTTGAGTGGCCAGGTCACATACCAATGGACACTGTGCAGAATGGCCACTAGAAGCCACTGACTGTTGGCTTTTATGTTTAGATTCTATTGGGTGTTTCTTTGGTGATGGTTCTAATGAGGATGTGGCTGGAGTCTGTTCTGGTGTCCTTTGAATATTCCTGCATGACACTGTTGTAGGGAAGAACACAGAACCCTAAATGAAGTTTTAAAAAAATAGATGCTCCAAGTCTCTCTTGAGAAGGCTGAATATGAACCAAAACCACTGGCACAAAGATAGTTTGATTTTTAAAAAGATAAGGAAAAATGTGGGAAAATATATACTATTTTCTGATTATGACACACTGTGGTTTGGTTGGTGTAACTTAATCTGAACTGAGGTGCTCATGTGACAGACTGTAGCTAGAGGCAAATTATGATAGCTCGCAGGACAGCAATTTGACAACACCATTTTGTGTGTGGCACAAATGAACATTTTTTCACTTCTTTACTAGTATTTCTATTATTAGCAGCAAATCACTTTTGCTCTGAGATGAGAGTGAAAGAATCATGAGTTACTGTCCCGAGGGTGATCACATACACAAAAGACACTAGCTACACAAGCAACATTTTCATCCTTAATTTTTTATGAGTAACAGTTGCATGAGGTCAGGCATAGATACAAAATGTACAAAAAGAAATGCATTATTTAGGGAGACTAAGCTCCCAAAGCTCCATGAATTTTTAATGATCAATGCTGGGTTTATCTGCAAGTGATCTGACCTTTCCCCTCTGCACCCTGCTAACTGCCCTCTGCCGCCCCCCCCCCCACGACAGACACACGCACAGGGAAATCAGTATTTTTGCCTGAGCTTGGGTTGCTTGATTGGTCCCTTTTTCTTCTTGGAAACCTCTTCCCAAGTACAAATAAAACACATGCAAAGAGTATAATTATAAAAATGGATGGGCTTGTACCATAATTGTAAGTGACAACCACAGTATATAGACTGCACCTGTTGCCAACAAAATACAAGCCCATCATGGCTGAGGAAGAATCACATCCCTGATGTGTGCATTTGACCCCAGCAAAATAATTTATAAAATGGTGTTGCATTTTATACCAGGCAAGTAGTTGTTAAGCCCTGGAAAAAATAGGTAAACAACAACAATTTAAGGGCTACTAAGGTTTTGTGGAGGTAGACAAGGCAAGATGAAAGAAGCAAAACCACAGGGCTTTTGTTTCGGGGGCATGTTTTAACAACATAGCTATAGGGAAATATCAGTATTTCAAGACAGGCTGAATACAGGCCAGCTTTCAGTGAAACAGACACAACAGAACACATGTAATGGTGGTCCAGAAAAATACGTAGCTCTAATTACACCCTGAAGAGTAAAAACTGGTTTTATGGCAACAATTGGTGCTTCTGCAGAAGGAACCTTGGAAAATGGGAGCAATATCTACTTTAGATTTTTTTTAAAAATCCAACTAGAAGAAATGTTATGTATCGTTTCCTAGTACCTATAATCAAACGTGGACTGAAATATACTATTAACTTAGCAGGCCCCCAAATAAATACCTTATGTCTTCCATATGTGCTTTTGAAACTGAGCATGGGATTCTGTTAACAAAAGTCAAAAACTTCTATGAATTCACGTTTTCAAAATAAGATGAGTCAGATTATCTGAAGGTTAAGTGAAGAGAAGAAAAAGCAAATATTTGCTATTCCATTTTGTATTGGTTTCAGCCAATTATCTGTTTTAGTTTGAGTGTCTTTTGTAGGAAATTAGTTCACTGACCACATATGGCTTTCCTACTGCCCTTGGCTTTGGATGCTGAATAAATATTCTGAATTCAGCACTTCTTTCCAGAATGTAGTTTGTGCAACAATGAGCATAATTATACAGACACTTATGATAACCCTCTGTCACTCAGATTATGCATTTGAATTCAACCGAGGAAACCCTAACGAATTTTAAGACAAGATGTGTTCATTTTGCTTAGGGAGCAAAAAAATACATATATTAGGGCTGAGATGAATTGCAGCCCAAATGAAGTTTTTTCCAGTAGTGGAAAAAACTAAACAACAGACTTTTGAAATTGGACAAAGGAAGGGAATTTTCAGACAGTATCTGTCTTGTAACATTCATGTTTCATTTATACTTGCCACTGAAAGCTAAGGAACCTTAATTTGGCTGAAAGCTTAGGTAATTAAGAATTTCAAGAAAATGAAGTTGTCTTTAGGTAAATGTAGATTAAGAGTAACCTAAACCTTTCCAAACCCTAATTATTGGCAACATCACTGGCCATAATAGCTCATTAAATATACCCACATATTATAGAAAAGCAAGCCTCATTTGTATGAAGGAACAAGACGAAGTGCCACCAACTCTAAGCTTTGCACAAAGAAAACTCAACTATTAAAAGCCATATTTTTCAAGTTGTGTGCTATTTGGGATAACTGTTTTAACAGAAATACCATCTGATTTTGTTATGCTGGGTTCTTCTGTCTACCAGATTAAAAAAAAAATACCTCCAGTATTGGCTGTTCCATTACTTTCAGGTCAAGCAGAGGTTTGGCTGGGTGATCTGCAGGCAATATTGTGACTTCGTTCTTTAAAACTCCCTGTACTGCCATCAGAATGTTTCTGTACTAGAGCTGAATGTAGTTTTATGATCACCTGGTAAGATTCTACTTCTTTATTTAATCAATATGATACACCATTTCTGGACTTTAAAAAACTCAATAGGAGCATATTAAATGGCAGGGTGTAGGATGCTTTTCTTCATAAACAATGTTTGAACAAAAAAAATCTGAATTACAAAAGTTTAAAAAAATGTCAATACATTTGAACATAGCATTCCACTAAAGCATAAAGATACAGATATAGCAGAAAGAAAAACTGTGCCACTTACCTTTTAAAATTTTTTTTGCTGTTTCTAGGAACTTTTTATTCTGTACATAGGACCATTCTGTACAAAATATGAAGTCTACATTTTTATTACTCATTACAATAAAACAAAGTACAATGTATGTACAATATTAAAATGAAGCCATACTAAAGCCACACCAAAAAAGAAAGACACTTGTAATATTTTTTTTTTTTTTACATTCCTGATGTACAGGTGTAATTTTGGAAAAGATGGGACGTGGTGAACACTGAACTTTATGAAGAACAACAGTCACCAAAACTGTACTGTATTTGCACATTTTTATTTTGGATGTATTAATTTTTAAAGAATAATTTAATACAGAACTTCTACAGAGCATAAAATGGTGATAACAGACAAGCCAAACAATTAGTGCTGCTAAATTTTTAGAATATTGCTTAGGCAAAAGTTTGCCAACTGGCCTAAATCTCAAGAGCAAAAATTGTCATGGCATAATTTTCCTAGCTATATCCAAGAAAGTTCGCTTTTTGGTGAATGTTTATCTTCAGTAAAGAGCAAAAATAAAATCTAGACAGTGAAAGATCGTATACGTTGAGCGTTACACAGTCAACCAAACATTGATATACAATATTTCCCCCTTTCCCCCATTTTTCCGCAGGATAAAATTAGAGTGCTTCTTCCCAGAAACCTCTTTCATGAACCTACTGAACAGCCAAATTATAAAAGATATTTGAGAAGCTATCAGCTAAAGATGGAAGTTCAAACAATGGTATATCAAAATACATATAGACATTGCTTTATGCAATTATAAAAGCACCCTCTTCCCCTGTCAAAAAAAGGGGAAGACATATTTAAACTGCTCTAATTATAGTTTTTTTCCCATTATGGTAAAGCATATTTAATTTTCAAGTGTAACAGGAATTTTCACACCGAGTGGATATTATTTCACTTGAAGTCTGGAGTGGTCTTTAACATTTATTTTAACAGTAATCCTCATCCCACCCTTTGTGATTATTTTCCAAAGCTTTGCAGTAAATATTGGGACATTTTAAGTGAGACCAAACACAGCAGGCACAACATCTGCACAAGGTTACTCTAAATGCCTGTTTTGAACAATAATTTTTATGGATTAAAGAGACCTCATATTTCTTTCTTTTTAAACAACTACTATTTTGAAGGAGCTACATGTTTAACATTTCTGCATCAAGACTGTTAAATGTTGAATTATGACACGTTACTCTCAGAGACAATAGAAAACAAGTCACCCATTTTAAATAAAACTCATCTGTAGAAGCTCTTAAACTGGAGATCTTAAAATACTGGCCACCCTGAGATAAATTAAATATTGAAAATAAAGCACATAAAATGGGTTTTCATGCTCTGCCATCTACAACAATGGGGGAAAAAAGAGAGCTCTCAAAGCACACAAATCATCTTCTGGAATACTCTGTAGCATTTGAAGATTGACAGCAATTCAGGTGTATTTTCATTTTGCTTGTGAGACATATATGTATCATGTGTGCTTTTCACAACAAAAAAAATTTGACAAGTCTGTAACTTCATTCTCAGAGGCATTTAAGATGCAGAATGCATCTGTAAGATATTTCTGACGGATTAAAAATAATTCGTATTACATTGCTGGGGGCAGGAAACATTCAAAATAACTAGTCTCATGATGTTTGTGACTGGAATTCTTTGAACCCCAAATATGCCATGTGGTAAAAGCTCAATAAAGGAGAAAAAACTGTGCAGTCATCTCAGCATGTGTGTGCATACACACACAAACACACACACACACACATATACAAACAAGACAGTATCCAGTGACTGTAAAAAAATGCAACTGATTTTGAGTCAAGGCAGACAACTGTGTTTTTTTGGAAGGAAAGCAAAGTTTCCAATCAGCTCAGTTATGAAATATACATTTTGTATCACACGCTAAGGAATGGAAAATATGGCTTCAATCCATATAAAGTATTTGGACAGGGTGCCCGTCTCTCTGATAACTGGTTTTCAGAGCTCCTAGAAATTAGTCGTGATTCTAGATTGTCATGAAGATTACCATTCTGTAAACTGCACTGAGAGAACAATTCAATGGTATTTTTTTTCCGGCCGCCAAAAAGCGGCAAGACAACAATGCAGAAACCATTTTTGAAAGGCTCGCATTTTAGAAAAATGTCTAATCATTATGTATGAATTTGGAATTTTGCTTTTGGAGATGCATATTGCCACAGTACCAAACATCAGCTGGAAAGGAATGGGGGGAAGGAGACACTGAAAATCAACTCCCGTTTACCAGGCACCGCTGCTATGCAGCCTCCAGTCACATCAGTGGGACTGGCAGAGGACACCCTCCCCTGCAAATCCACTATAGGCTGCTTCACACGCTACATTTTGCATCTGCAGAAAGCGTTTCTATATAGGGAAAAGCATGCAACTCCTGTTCAGATTGTCACATGGCAGTCACATGGATGTGCACGTTTTCTGCTGCATCTTCCATGCCTTAGGAGATGCAGCCGACTGTAGTTTCATAATGTGCATATATGAAGCAAACACCATCATCCTTAACGTTACGGTTTTGCACTTCTTCTCCAACACCAGGTAAATAGGATGCAATACATGAAACAGCCCTGAAATGAATGGGAGGCTGGGTGGCAACAGCACTTGGCGATTTTTGCACCAAGAGTGCTTCTTCTTCCAGCACTCATATGAGAACAATGCATGTCCCCAACTGATGGGTAACGTGCCAACAGCATCAAGATTACTCTAATACTAGGCTCTGCATACAGAATCAGGTAATTTACCATTGTTTGAACTACTAATCTTGAGCTGCGTGTACACTGTATCATAGTTATTGCCTAACAGAACCGGGTCAGAAAAAAACCACTTCTGACTTTGTGTGTAACTGATCAGTATGGCACAAAAAAAGTAAGTTCTCTACTGTGGAACAGAGTCCAGAAAAAAAACAACAGGTTTTCCTCCAAGTAAGATTTCACTTGAATAGTCTAATGCCCATCATGCGATATTAGCTCATCAGCTCGGCAATGGGACTCCAAGGCTTTCATGGTATAGATATCCTGAGGCAGTTCAGACTTGCGCCGCACCATAGGACGCTCCTTTCTCAGATCCTTCTGTGCCTGAAATCAAAGTATGGCATTTTTTTTTAAAAAAAACAGCTGTTCTTTTTATAGGAAAGATAGACATGTACTCACTGTTCTGTGGAGTTTTTTTAATCAGTAAAAATGCATATTAGAAGTCTACCCCAGAAACGTTGATTATTAGAAAAGTCCACCCCTCTTGGCTACTGCAGGAATGACATGGGAATGCCGCTGTGCCATCCACACAAAGCATCCCCCCTGATATTGCTGCCTGGTCCTTCTGCTGCTCTAAGAAACAGTGGGTGCTCATAACATAATGACATTTACAGTTTGTGAGCTGCTTAGATGAACAAATCCTGGAGACTAGTCAAGCCTCTAATTGTGTTTGTTCCACAGCTACAGGTGCCCTAATACAGTTGTACTGTTGGCAGAATGTTGAGAGAGACAGCAACCATCGGACCGCAGAAAAACAGTGCAGAACTATGACCACTGCACTTGACAATCTGCATTCCTTCTTTTAAGCTGGACAATAAGTTCTGAAGAAAGTACACGTTGTGCATTTTCCTGAATGGAAAGGCACAATTGCCATGCTCTTCCTGCTGTAGCACACATCATCTATCAAAAATGAGACCAGTTTGCTGCATTTCCCATGCCAGGGGGCATACAGGATGGTGCTACAGCCACTGCTAATCTATATTTAAAGGGCTATAAGCAGGATCCTAGAATAGCACTCCCACAACAACAAAAAGGATAGGTGCAGTTGTACTGATGGGGTTTCAGGGAATCAACATCAGGTAGCCTGCCAATGTCAGAAATGAGGAGGGAAAAGCAGAATGGATGAGGTGAAAGTGAGGAGGAACAACTGGTCATTGAATAATTATTTGCACTCTTGCTTGGTCATTATTGCTCAGGGAATATTTCTGGCCCCAAATATGCATATTCTAATATGCACACTGTGGGGAGCATGTGCTATCAGGCCTGAACAGTGAAATCCAGGACTGGAAGGTGAGAAAGAACAGCCAGGTAATTTTCTGTCTCCTTTGCTGTCTCAGTGTGTGCATGTGGTTCTAGTAAGATCCTAGTCCTCATATGTTAGGAAGCCAGTATAGCTCCCACTTTACAACTAAACCTCTAACCAAAAGCCCAGTTTTGCAGCCTATTTTAATATATGATGATAGTATTCACAGCCCAAAGATTATGAATACTGTCCAAAGGTAAACAGTTCTCAGCAGGGCTTTTGGAAGTCATTGTTTAGCACCTCTCTTGATAGAGAACAGGACCAAAAAAAGCCTCTTGGTCAGAAAACTTAGTGTTACCGTGGGCCATGGCAATCCTTCAAATATGAGCACGCATGAACAACTTTCATTAAACAGTCTAAGCAAGGCATATCATAGGCTTTGGACCACTGCTTCTCCGGTGCAAATAATTTGAACAGTTCTGAAGGTATTTAAATGCACACAAGACAAGACAACACTTGCTGTTCACATTGACAATGGGACCAGATTGCAGCTACTAGAATAGTTTCAAATTTCTGTTGCCATCTAAGGAGGAACGGATAGTTTGTGAGCTGCTTAGATGAGCAGCTCCTGGAGACTAGTCAAGTCACTAACTGTATAAACACCTACTGAACTAAGTTTGCAATAAGTAGGTTAATTTTTCTTCCTGTGTGCTTACCATACAAGCTTCCTCTTTCACTGTGTTTGTCAGCACCTGCAAGTCTTCAATTAAAGGCCCATCAGTTTCCATTGCAACAGGACTGGTCACCAGACATGTGTCACTATATACTGAGTACTAACCAAACGCAAAATGTTTGAGTCAGAAATTTTGGTAGTAAAACCTGAGAACTATAGCAATTCAGGAATTTGAGTGCCAGAAATGTTAACCTCAGACTTGATAAACAGCAATGTATTCACTTTTAATGCATAGAGCATTTTAGCTTTCAATGAAAACAATGGAGAGTCTTAACCTGAGTTTCTTGAAGAACTGGAGATTTGGCAGCTGCTATCAAAACAGCATACTGAAATCCAATAAAGCTATATAACACTTTCTGACCAAAAAACAAAGAAATTTGTTTTAAGAGGGAAACTACTAACGGTTAGTTTCTCCTCCCTGCAACAGAAACGTGGAACTGAATGCTTTAGGGCTTTTAAAAATTGCAAGATGTAACCAGTACCGAAGGAACCATGCAACTGCTTTTGCTGCTTATTTTAGAACTTGCATTGCTCAAACCTCCCTCTCCCCAATTGCTGGTCATTTGGAAATTAACATTTTCAAAAGCAGATTGTAACATGTCATTGGAACATGTTGCAAATAAAACTGAAGAAATCCCACTGGGTCCATGCAAACCATTCAATAGCATGTTGGATCCCAGCTGTGATCAGAAGCATCCTAATTTATACCAACCCCTGAAATTTGACAGAAAAGCAAAAGCAATCATGTTCACGAAAATGATGACAACAAGAGACATGCTTGGATTAAAAGTTCAGCATGCTGAGCTTTTGCTCTGGCTCAACAGTGGAATGAGATTATGGACTGAATTTCAAAGTGCCCTTTTGTTTACAGTAAAAACTCTCCTCCCATGGAGGTTTCTTCTCTGTGGGCTGAAAGGTATCTCTGGATCCTCCCCAAGTGAAAAAGAAGTTAGAATAATACAAACCTTAAGAGCTGGCAAATATTTGCTGATTTAAATGAGTATCTAACAGTTCAATAAATATTTGTATACTTTTTAGATATAAAATATATAATGTACTACATGGCTAAAAAGGGTGTGGGAGATAAAACTGAACCCAAAATATACTGAAAATGCTACAAGGGTCAAGCTACAACCTTCATATGGTAACCGCACTCAAACAGAACTCTTCATTGATGTCATACTCTGGTGTAAAGTTTTCAGTATTTCTGGATGCGTTTCATCAACCTGTAACTGCAAGCAAATGGGCCATTTGCTTACTTTGCACCACACAATATAGAGAGAACATCGGGTCAGGATTGATACGTAGCATTTCCTGGATGTGTAGGTTCTTTTGTAAAAGTGAGTATTATTGACCACTGAGGAAGGCCGTTAAGGTCAAAATGTGTATAGTATTGTGTCGGTCATTTGACATGTTCATCAACTGTGTATGGGATATTATTATGGCTTACATAAAGCTTGTTCTGACTCTTAATGCAGCCTGATATTAAGGCCCTGTGGTTTTAAATGCAGTTTGAAGAATTCAAACAGCAGAAGTAAAAGTCCTTTCAACTAGTATGTTTTCCATATAACAAAATTCAGTAAAGGAACATATTCTAATTCAAGGATCTAATTCAAGGGTCTTTCATTGTATATGGCAGGGGAAAGCTGCATTTTCGGCCTGAGTGCTGGAAGCAGCACTTCCTTCCTCTCTAGAGTCACTCTAGACTAGGGTTGCCCGGTCCCCTCCTGGCCACCAGCAAGGGAGGGAGGGGGAGTAGGGTTGCCAGCTCCAGGTTAGGAAACTCCTGGGGTTGGAGCCTGGGGAGGGCAGGAACCTCAGTGGGATACAATGTCACACAGTCCACCTTCCAAAGAATCCGTTTTCACCAGGGAACCTAATCCGGAGATGAGCTGTGATTCCAAGGGATCCCCAGAACCCACATGGAGGCTGGCATCCCTACCCCAGATCTGTCTGGAGGCTGTGTGGGTCTGGGAAGGGGCAGCATGCATGCCCTTCACCTTCTCTCATGCTGCTGGTACCAGTGTGCTGCCAGCACTTTAGGAACCTTCTTTGGATTTCTTTGGCAGAGAACTGGTCCTGGGTGTTGAGCAAAATAGTCTGGTGACTGCCATTTTGAGGGCATGCCAGGGTTCACCCACAGGAGCAACTAGGAATGTTTTGCTTTTGGAAAGCCTTGGTGTAATTACGATGCTAAGAGAATTCTGCCAGTCAAGAGACAGTGAAAAGAAGAACATCTACAACATGACACCGATAAAGAAAAGAATTAGAACAAACACCAAGGACTTTTCTGTCTTAAAATACTGCTTGAAAAGTAACATGGAATCTGGCTGCCATTCAACAACAACAAAAAAGCTGTTTGTTCTAACTGGTGGTATGTCCAAGATACACACTGAAACAAGATTGCAAACCTGTGTTATGGCTCCTAAATAAGGATCTAAGAATTTTAGTTATATCAAAATAACGTTTTCTAAAAATTCCAAGCAACCTCCCAATTTCAAAATGTTTTTAAATGTCTAGTATTATAAGAGAATTATCATACAATTTATTTAGCCTAAAAATTCTGAACTTCCAAGAGGCAATATATTTCCAATGCTGACTAACTTTTCTTAAAATTGAGGAGTCTTTATGGGAAATAATGTTAACAATTGTTTTTGTGAGCACTTGTGTACAAACACATGCATGAAGAAAAAGGTGCCTCATCAGAAATCTTTATACCTGCCAAAGGACAATTTGCATATGAATATATTTACATCACCCCTGGAACTGGGGAGGGACAGTTAGGGGAGGGACGGTCAGTGGTAAAGCATCAGCTTGCTTGGTAAGCAGAAGGTCCCAGCCTCAGGTTCAATCCCTGGCGTCTCCAACTAAAAAGGGTCCAGGCAAGTAGGCATGAAAAACCTCAGCTTGAGACCCTAGAGAGCCACTGCCAGTCTGAGTAGACAATACTGACTTTGATGGACCGAGGGTCTGATTCAGTATAAGGCAGCTTCTTATGTTCATATATGTTTGAAATGATTATTATATAGCCAAATCCAAAATTAAATTTCACTAATGGGAAGGAGCTATGGCTCAGCGGTAGAGTATCTGCTTGGCATGGAGAAGATTTACGGTAATCCCAAGAATCACCAATTAAAACAATGGTACCCAAAGTAGGCAATACTGTCCTCTGGGGTGGTGGGTTACACAGGGGGTGCTACAGGCAAGGGGGCAGTGGGGGGCATTAAAGGTGGGCCCCTTTGACCCTGCTGTTCACTTATTTACAATTTACCAGGCTTTGGAACCATGCTGGAATAAGGTACTCCAAGTTTTTGCCTCTGCATAGTGCTGACATTTGGTGGAAAATATTGGAATTTTTAGCAAATATATCAGAGCTCTAGTCAGAGCAGTATACTGCGTTTTGAGAAACTGGTATCATCGTGGTTTTGTTTCTTTGTTATTTTTCAAGTTTTTGCTGGAAAGTCCTTGCATGTGGTATTTGTTTTCCTGTGTTCTTGGTTACTGTACCTGATGATTTTGATGTATGTTTTTAGCTAAGTGCTATTTTTGTCGCAGTCTGCCCAATATTAACATTAAGAACATAAGAGAAGCCATGTTGGATCAGGCCAATGGCCCATCCAGTCCAACACTCTGTGTCACACAGTGGCCAAAAATTTATATACACACACACACATATATATACACACACTGCGGCTAATAGCCACTGATGGACCTCTGCTCCATATTTTTATCTAACCCCCTCTTGAAGCTGGCTATGCTTGAAGCCGCCACCACCTCCTGTGGCAGTGAATTCCACATGTTAATCACCCTTTGGGTGAAGAAGTACCTCCTTTTATCCGTTCTAATCTGACTGCTCAGCAATTTCATTGAATGCCCACGAGTTCTTGTACTATGAGATTTCTACGTTATATGAAGATTTAAAATTTCTCAGTGACCATTTTCAAAAAGGAAAAAAAACTAAAAAGAAAATTTTTTGGGGGGGGATGTTTAAAGAAAATTTGGGCAATGGAGGGAAAATTATGGTAAATAAATATAAATATTTGGGAGAAATTTGGGTATATTGTCAGTAAAAAAAATTTTAGACAACTATTTATAAAGAACATTGTCTTCATTTGGAATTGCATAATAAAATGAAAGAAAAATGAAAGTATTAAAAATGAGTCAATAAAATCATCTTTATTCCTTTTTTCAACCCATTAATTTTCTTAATTTTTCCTTGGTATTCTAGGACCTTTCCCCAAATTAATAGTAATAATACTTGGTAAAATACCTTTAGTTTTAAATATTCGTATTCTATAATGCAGAGTTATACTTTTTTGTTTTAGCAAAATTTTCACAACTGCATCATAAAAGTTTCATAAAACTATCATTGCAATTGTAACACATTTCTTTACCAAGTATACCATTTACTTCTGTCAAACATTTCAACGTATTATCCAGTATGCATCAATATTTTTTTGAAATTTCAGACATGGAAACACATATTCCCCAGTCAAGCATTATTCTATGTGTGAATGAATTTTATGAAGCTTTTAAATATGTAGTAACTTTACATATTGATTCTCCCCAAATATACTCAGATTTTCTCCCAATATTGATATGTACATAGCACAATTTGTCATCCAATACCCAGAATTTTTATTATCTTAAATTTCCCCTCAATTAAGGATGTTGGAATTGTGAAGGAAGAGGAAAGGAAAGGTCCCCTGTGCAAGCACCAGTCGTTTCCGACTCTGGGGTGACATTGCTTTCACAACGTTTTCATGGCAGACTTTTTACGGGGTGGTTTGCCATTGCCTTCCCCAGTCTTTTACACTTTCCCCCCTAGCAAGTTGGGTACTCATTTTACTGACCTCGGAAAGATGGACGGCTGAGTCAACCTTGAGCCAGCTACCTGAATCCAGCTTCTGCCAGAATCGAATCGTGAGCAGAGAGTTCAGACCACAGTACTGCAGTACTGCTGTTTTACCACTCTGCGCCATGGGGCCACTTTTTGTGAAGGAAGAACTGAGCTACAAAATGACACTGTTTAAGTTTAAGAAGTCATACCAAGAGTTTTGGTTACAGAAAGAAATTTCTGATTGTTATCTTGCATTATGGACAGTGGTTAAAAAAGTCTTTGTTGCAATTCCAAGATCATACTGGGAAGAACATGTTTTTAGTGTGTCACCTCCAAGCAAAGAATTACTAGATGTGGTGATTTAAGACTCCTGCTTAAGTGACTTTAAACCAGATGTTGGGAAACTGGTATCACTTAAGCAAGCCCATCCATTGCATTAAGAATTTACTGAACAGTATAAGTAGTAACTAAATGTGGTATCTAAGATTCTTGCTAAATACTTTCAGACTTTGAAAAGCTAGTATCTCTGGATGAAGTTCAATTTTGTTGAATAAAATAAAAAAGGTTTTAATTGGATTTCGAATAAATGTGCAATTATTTTGAATTTTATTGTCATTATCTTCCTTAGTGAAACCAGTTCTGAGTAAGTGCTTTTTATAGGGTAGAGTAAGGGGCATTGGGATCAGTTTATGGAACCAAGAGGGCGATGGCCCGAAAAAGTTTGGGAACTACTGATTTAAAAGGATTGGGTAATAGGCTCTCCCCATCTTTCACTTCACCTGAGATCCCAGAGAGCCACTGCCAGTAGACAACACTGACCTTGATGGCCCAACGGTTTGATTCAGAATAAGACAGCAGCATCTTCTATGTGCTGTACAAATCTGAGGAAGTAGTCAGAAACAGCTAAAGCATGGTTTTTTTAGTAGCTGAAGAGTCCAATACAAGACAAGCAATTTGCAAGGTTCCTGGGAATCTTCACTGGAGTCTGCATACCATATACTGTGCTCCATTAGCCCTGTTCATATGTTACAGTCAATGCATGTACAATCTGTGTACACTTGATTTTTCTTTTCACATGCATACAGTAATTCTGATATTAAAGTTCATGTACAGCTGAATGTGTGAATGAAACCATGCATTTAACTGGTACTGGCCCTTCCATCTTAAGTGAACTGTTAAGTGTACAGTTAAGCTTTACTGTAACATGTGGACAGAGCTACTGTGTAAAAGCTGTGAACTTGGGTAATTTGTTAACAACCCAATACCTCAACGAAGTGACTCTCATAATGAAAATGTTCTCTTAATGCAGCTACTGCTCTTAGGAGATGAAAACTCCATTATTAACTAGCCATGTAATAAATGCCACTAACAACCAGGCTACTGTGTGAGATTTGGTATCACCATATGGAGTATACTTCCCAAAGCTATCTCTCTAATCTTGTAAATTTTAGATGCCAGGTGAAAATTTAGCTCTTTCCCTGAACATTTTGTTTAACCTGTTTTTGTAATATGTATTTTGCTTGGACTGTCTTTGCAGAGACACTTTTATTGCACTGTTCAACTGCCAATTCAAGTTATTTTAATATACTTTTACCCTACTACTTTACAAGTTTTACTGATTTGCTCATAATATATCTTTATGTTTTTATATTGTTGTCAACCACTTTGGGCTACGGAAAGAAATTAAAAAGTGAAAATGAAAAACCATGATCCTTGTAATCCACTAAAAGGCACATTTCTTGATCCATATTCTAATAAGATTCCTTGCATGCTTAAAATGAATATGAAAAATGTAACATCTGTTACAATCCCTAATCTTCCAGCGGTATTTAGTAAAAAGCTGAAATACTCAACCTCTGAATATTTTCCATATACCTGCGGGTTTGATTTGGCTAGATTTTCTATTTTAACCCATGCTTCTTCCCGTTCCTTCATTTTTAGCTTCTCTCTGAAAAACAATACACATACACCCCACACACAGATTAAAGCTTAATGAAGTTTCCCCTTCAGAAAATTATGCTACCAAACTTAGCTTAATGAAGTTTCCCCTTCAGAAAATTATGCTACCAAACTTTTAGAAACATTAGAAAGCAAAGTAATTTTTCCTTACCTTTTAAAAATTGTGCATATAAAAATATATTTTACATAGTGAAATGATAACAGAAGCAGGACCCCCTCCCCCTCCCAATTTTCTTATGAAGTCTTTTATATATAACTTTCTACTGGAATGAAAATAAGATGTCACAGATATTAGTTACTATGCTCATCTAGATGAATAGTTACCCTGTTGTAAAATGCATTACAGGGACAATTAATGATGCAACACCCAGATGCTTTGCAGTCTCAAGGGGGAAAACGCTGTAAATTTCTACTAAGGATCACAGATCATCTTGAAAATGTAATTTCATTTGTCTTCTGCATTTGTATCCCATGATTTGGCTTTTTACAAGGCAGCTTACAGCAAAAACAGTGGATAAGATCCAGAATATCCTCAGCAGAGCTCCAACAACAGGACCTTCCCTCCTCAGGTCACTGAGATCCCAAAAGTGCCACTCCTGGGCGATGTTCCCCTTAAGATGAGTTAATGTGAGCTAGCTCACAGTTTTTTAGCCTCCAGCTCGCAAATTTTTATCTTAGCTCAGAAAAACGGCACCAGAGCAAGCTAATTTATGCAGTAGCTCACAACTTTAATGCCAGTAGCTTACGAAGTAGAATTTTAGCTCACAAGACTCCACAGCTTAGAGGGAGCATAGCTCTTGGGGTATCTTTAGGAACAGCTTAGCCGTGAACTGGGAGGCTATCGTAGCAATTGGCACAAATTATACATACACCTTTCCCCCACTGGAAGAAGTTCTTTATGCGAGAAGAAAATGTTGTTTACTGTGTGGCATGAGCCATTATAATAGGATTTTTAAAGTGATGTTTTTAAGATGTCACTTCTTATTTTGTAGTCATTTTATTATCTCAGCTGTATTGCGGAACACTACTTGAAACTGATTTGAACTCAAGAAAAAGTATGTATTTCAGTAGATGGTGTATTTTAATAAAATAAAGTTGTGGCAGAAATCTCTACATCTTTTTCATGTCCAGACGGGCATTGTAAAACACTTCAAACTTAAGAGCCCAAATTCATAGAATGCTTGGCCGCCTTTACTGAATTACTCTTTTTAAAAAAAGGTTCACAGGCCTGTCTCAATCTTACTATTTAGAACTCCACTTGAAAGCTAACAGCTGTTGCTTCCTTCTATTTTAGGATGACAAAAAAGGAGTAAGAGTTGCATGCAAACTGCTAATGCGATTAATTCATATGCTTTGTAAACATGGGGCTGGATCTTATGAAATGCAAGTGCAAAGTTGGGGGAGGGACGGTGGCTCAGTGGTAGAGCATCTGCTTGGAAAGCAGAAGGTCCTAGGTTCAATCCCTGGCATCTCCAAAAAAGGGTCCAGGCAAATAGGTGTGAAAAACCTCAGCTTGAGACCCTGGAGAGCCGTTGCCAGTCTGAGAAGACAATACTGACTTTGATGGACCAAGGGTCTGATTCAGTATAAGGCAGCTTCATATGTTCATATGTCCAAAGATGTTTGCAGAGGCAGTTATTCCTCACCTTCCTCCAGCAATCCCGTCTGACCTCTGAAAAGCTTTGTTTGGGGGTGGCTATTAAGATGGCCCATGAACAAGAAGCTATGGCATTACAGGTCACTGCAGAAAAGAAGGGAAATGGGGCAAAAATTGCCTCCAGTTCTCTTACCGGCATCCAACTCCCAACAGCAGCTTTTATTGAGTCGTTGGGGAGGGGAGGAAAGGTTTGATCATGTAGTTCCATAGCTTCAAACCCATTTTTTTTTTTTTTAAAATGAAGACAACTCAGAGACTTAGATCAGTTTACTACTGGAGTTTTTTAGATGTAACAAACATGAATTTGGGCAGACTTTGGAGGATGGTGGAAGACAGGAGGGCCTGTCATGACTTTGTCCATGGGGTCGCAAAGAGTTGGACTCAACTGTGCGACTGAACAACAACAAAAAAGTAAACCTGGCATTCAAGCACAGAATTTTCATTGGGATGTGAGCCCCCCCCCCTTTGTTCTACTAATGTCATATCCCTAAGCCATTCCAGATTTGGAGAAGGGAGCTCAGACAGCCTTGCCAACAATTCCCTGCTGATGAATGAGGGTATATCAATATGGTAGCTTCTCACTCTTTCAAACAACTACAAAACCATCCTTGTCAAATGGTTTATGGAACTGTGGGATTAGGACAGAGGCAACAATTACAATGTCAGCCTCTCAAGTGAGTTTCATGGCAAGTGAGAATTTGGACTTGGGTCTCTACCTACTATGTCATATAAGCGTTCTCTCTCTATGCATCTATAGCACTCTCTCTTTGAACCTATACAGAATTGGTATATAAAACAATGACTATTGCAGCTTCCGGATATATTCTCAGAGTGCTATAAAGTGCTCTCTTAAAAAGTAAGTAGCGCTGTCATATATGCAGTAAAACAATCAGACAGAAGAACATGTAAACTTACTTAAGTTTTTCTGCTTTAAATTGCTGCGTGCAATCATCAAACAATTTTTGGTTCATCTCCATGAAGAGTTTCAGAGCATTATAAATCAAACCATGTATTGTCCTACAGGTAAAAAAAAGGGGGGTTGAGACTTATTACAAAGTTTATGCTTTCAGTAGGCAGTTTTGTTATTTCACTGGAAATTGTGTTATTTTAAAAAGGTCTCTTCTGCCAAAGAATGACTAATACAAATACTAATAATCCTATATGCATTCTTTAGATGCTATAAAGATCTCCTCCTTTTTGTTTACAGTATTAACAGGCAAGAAAGTAAATTTTGACAAGTTAATGTTAACAAACATCGCATAATAACTGAAGGCTTTTTCCTTTTTCGCAAAAGGTGGTTATACAGGTAATACACTAAACTGTATTTTAACTTATTTACAGTAATGTATCTTTGACCTGGCTAGCCCAATCTTGTCAAATCTTGGAAGCTAAGTAGGGCTGGGCCTTGCTAATATTTGGATCGGAGACCTCTAAGTAATACCTGGGTTGTGACATGGAGGCAGCCAATGGCAAACCATCTGTGAATGTCTCTTGCCTTGAAAACCCTACATGGTTCTTATAAGTCAGCTGTGACTTGGCAGCACTTTCCACCACCACCATGTAAAAATTACACAATGTGGTTATACTTTTACTATCTATTGAGCCAAATGTCTCCTGAGGAAAGCTAAAATAGCCTGTACAAGAAGTATTTTTGCTGCTGCAGAAAAAACTGGATACCCGTGAGCTCAGAATTCAAGCCAGTTTAGCCAAACAGAAACAGGCATTTTAAAAAGAAAAGAAAAAGCTCTTCCCTTGAACCTTCATCAGATCCAAAAGGCTAACCCATTCACCAGCTACTTCCATCATGCACATTAAAGTGAAAAAGGTGTGCTGAACTGTATTTGTACAGTGCTTAGTACAAAATGACCAGATGTGATCCATATGCTGTGTGTGTGTGTGTCTACAGTTACAATGCTTTTAAAAGTTCGTATTTTACAAAAGTACTTTATGTCAATATATTGATAGACTAACTGCATCTGGTTAATGTACAACAGAACTTAATTCCATTTACTCAGGATTTTCTTTCATTGTGCTGAAGTGGGAGATTCGTTGTACAGTCTTGGCCACCCCCATCAATAATCCTCAAGTCCACAACTAGTGCCATGTTTCAGAGCAGCCAATGAAACAAATATTCCTTACAGCAGCTCAAAACAAGTTTATTTGGAGGTAAAAACAGATACAGAATTGAATTCTAAACCAGTAGTTTAGAGAGAGAGAGATAGAGAGATATATGCATATTTGAAGAAAGAAAAAAACACAGGACAGATATGACATAGAAGAAAAATGTACACCTCTGTACTAATTATCACCACAGAATTTCAACAGGACATTATGGTTTAAAACGTCCCCATCAAAGTTAGTCTTCCATCGATAACGGTTTGTCTTACAAATTACCGTATTTTTCGGACCATAAGACGCACTTCCCCCCCTCCCCCCCCAAAAAAGTGGGGGGGAAAGTGTGTGCGTCTTATGGTCCGAAGGTACGTACCTTCCGGGGGGGGGGGGGGGGCGATCTGCTGCCTCTTCCTCCGATCCGGCGCTTCCCCCGCGCCTGCCTGGCTGGCTCCATCTTCTTCAGGCAAGCGCTGGGATCGCTCCACGTGGCCCCACCGCAAACCCAGCGCTTCGCACGGTGCCCTCTCCACAGCCGGCACTCGCAAAGCGCTGGGTTTGTGGAGGGGGCGGGTGCTTCCTCCTTGCCTGTGTGCCTGGCTTCAGCTGTGATGTTTAAAGCAAGCGCTGGGATCGGAGGGGGGAGGGAGCGATCCCAGCGCTTGCTTTAGACATCACAGCTGAAGCTAGGCACACAGGCAAGGAGGAAGCACGCTGCCCCCTCCGCAGCCGGCGCTTGCAAAGCGCTGGGTTTGCGGTGGGGCCATGTGGAGCGATCCCAGCGCTTGCCTGAAGAAGATGGAGCCAGGCAGGGAGGCACGGGGGAAGCGCCGGATCGGAGGCAGAGGCAGCGGATCGCCCCCCAGGAGGAAGGTGCGTCCTATCCTCCGGAGCGCCTTATGGTGCAAAAAATATGGTAATGATTGGCAATGCATTGGACCTAATGATCTACTGGCACAAGGACCACAGAATTTTCTTATGGTCCCTTCCAACCCTGGGGAAAGTTGATTCCTGGGGTCACAGCTTCCCGTTGGAATAGCAGCCATGTAAAATTAGACTAGGACATCAGGCAGTGTACTATAACAGTTCCTTACTTGTTCCAATGTGTCTTTGAATTCCGGTACAAGGATGGAAACATGATGGGCAAAATCTTTGCTGCATTGTCACTGATTAAGCTCATAATATATTCATTATTCCAGTAGTACAGTGCTCGTTCTGCCACCTGAAAGAAAGAGGAACATTTGTGCAACTTGAGCAGACTACAAGCCTCTACAGCAGGGGTGGCCAAACTATGGTTTGGGAGCCACATGTGGCTCTTTCATACATATAGTGTGGCTCTTGAAGCCCCCACCGCCCTGTCAGCCATCTCAGAAAGCCTTTAAATTCCTTCTCCAAGCCAAGGCAGCTGACAACTTGGAGAATGCATTTAAAGTTGCTTTCTTTCCACCTCTCCTTCCCTCCCCCATCTATTTACCTTCCTTCCCTTTCTCCCCTCCCTTCCTCTCAAATGTGTTCTCCAAGTCCTTTCCCATTGCCATGCCAGCTGGCTAGCTTGGCTCAGAGAAGGAGGTGGGGGTATGCTTGGAGAACATATTTAAAGTTAAAGGTGCTTTCTTTCCACCTCTCCCTCATCTATTTGCTTTCTTTCCACCTTTCTTTCTCTGTCTTTTCCCCTCCCGCCCCCTTCTGTTGGCTTTTTTTGTTTCTCTCTCTCACCTTCCTTCGTCTTTCAGTCTTTCTTTCCACCTCCCTCTCTTTCTCATTTGTTTCCAATTGAGGGAGGTGGGGAATGCTTGCCAAAAAATTTCAGTTTCAGGAAAAATTTCAGGAGACAAATAGTTCTAGTTATCTAGTACTTCAGTTTATTACCATCTAAGATGTTAAAATTGAAATAAATAAAGATGTTGAGCCAACAACTTAAGACTACTTTTATTCTTGCCTGTTTCTCTCTTTCTTTCTCTGTATGTGCAATAATATATAACTGCACAGTGAATCAGACAAGGGCATGGTCAGCGCCTTGGGAGCTGGCAAGCCAGAATGAGTTTGGCTGCATTCACGTCTTGTGGCTCTTAAACATCTGATGTTTATTCTATAAGGCTCTTACATCAAGCAAGTTTTGCCACTCTTGCTCTACAATATTCATTCTCCTGAACCAGAGAGGGCCTGTGATTTCCCCCTGCAGTTTATTTGTCTCCCTAGCTGGTAACTGTGAGAAAGCTGCTGTGGTTGCCACTAATGTGTACCTGGAACTCACAGAAGTGACAAAAAGCCTACCTAATCAACTTATATAAAACTCAAATTCACACAGCTGAGCTTTGTTGCCTAAAATAGTGTACCTCACAGTAGCTTACTATACGTTACTATATTCTGTACCTTACTGTACCTTGCAATAGTCTGTGTTACAAATCAAAGAAAGAGCAATTAATGCAGCATAATGTGAAGATGCCAAACTTAACAGTGTTTCCTAGAATTACCAACCTGAAAGTGCGGACTGGAGACACACTTGGCTAGCTGCCTGAAGAGAGGTTCCATAACCTTTACAAATTCAGACGGTTCAATAACATCTAAAATTTCTTCTAATTCATTTAAAAACATTACTTCTTTTGGACTGTGAGTCTTTGGCCAGTATTTGAGTAGTGCCATCACGACCTGCAAAAAGAAAGAAAAGGAAAAAATGCCTAGTCTTCAGAATGCACTAAAAGAAACGATTCCCAGACCTCTATTGCACAGCACTTGTAAGGCTGCCACTGCTTCACAACAACTGGCACTCAAAGGTTGTTGATTCATAACTGTAATCGATCAGGCAAGTTAGGGAGCCTCCCTCCAATCAAAACCTGCTAATCAAAGTTACATGTGGCTTTCTATCAAACGCTTCGACATTCAGCAAGCATAGCACGGTAAGGTCTTTTGAAATCCTTAGGAGGAATATCCTCATAGTATCAGGAACAGCAGCCTTCACTGTTTACTCAGATATTTCTGAAGTACATCTTTTAATAAGTGTGTGCACAAAATATAACCACTCTGTTTCAGAGGAATGCTTTCTAGTGACTGAGGCTCCTGAAGAGAAGTGCCCTTTACAAGAGCTTTCTACTCATGCATGCAACAATACACAAGGTTCTGTATATTTTTACTATATTCTTCTGGTTCTGACTGCTGTACTTAACGTGGCACGAGTGCCCACACCCAAGTCCTGGCTAGTATGTTTAGGTTATTGAATGAGTAGATTTCTTTTACAATTTAATACCCATAGGTCCATAAGCCCAGCAAGAAACATCTCCTGTTCCCCTCCATTATTAAATTTCTGTCAGGCCTGAGCCAAAGTAAATTTTGCAAACCTGCAAATAATGCCTTGTTCTGAAATGGCTGCATTACAAGATACTCTGGTGGTAAATGGACATTATGGTCCCCAAGGCTTATAAAAAGCATCTTCCATCATATTTTAGTTTCCCTCCTGTATTCTCAAGCATTCAAAATGCTTGAGCAGCTGGGTTGTTGTTCCATGGCATGTGTTAGAATAGGGAAGGGAGGAACCAGATTGCTAGACACACTTTGGAACAGGAGTTCTGCTGTACTGGAACAACACAAGCAGCAAGGGGAGGAGCTTGACAGTAGTGGCCAAGACTAATGAGAGGTTTGTGCCTCTGTAACTAAAACTTTACAGGTTGACTCTCTTCAACAAAAAGATTCAGCACACAGCAATATATGTATTACCATTCTGAAGAGAAGATGGCATGTGACTAGGGATGGGCATGAACTGAAAAACAAGCTGTGGTTGGAGAACAAACTAGGTCGGTTTGTGGTTCATTTCAAACCTGTTCATTTAGCTGGGTCATTCCCAAACCCAAGAACGAACCGCCTTTTTTCCATGGAGGTTCAGGTGATTCGTTTCTGAGGTTTGGTCTCCAGACAGCCTGACACTGATTCAATCAATTTCTAGGCAACACTGGGAGTGGACTTGTGGAGAGCCCTAGAAACACCAAACAATTGTCCATAGCTTGATTGGCAGCTCCCAGAGCCAATCACAGAGCTCCTCTCAGCCCCACCCACCTCACAGGGTGTCTGTTGTGGGGGAGGAAGATAAAGGAGATTGTGAGCCGCTCTGAGACTCCGAAATTCGGAGTGGAGGGAGGGATATAAATCCAATATCATCATCATCATCTTCTGTTTTGCTCTGTGGGAGCAGATTATACACCAGTATAATACCACACCCTGACTCGGCTGCTTTCACTTTGCAGCACAAAGAGAGAAGGGTTAGTTGTTGCGACAGCAGAAGAACTGTTTGCTGCGTAGCTGATTTAGGGGAGCTTTGAAGGATTCACCCCCCCCCCCCGCCTCCATGGGACAATTTTTAAAAACATCTCTCCTAACTGGGAAGGTGTTCCTTGCAGTGGCTTCAGGGACCAAACCTGAAGCTAGAGCTGAGCTTTCCTGGGGGCACCTGCTTTGGGGGCTATAACTCAGACATCCCAAATCCAATATTTGCCAAACTTGGAGGGCGGAGGAGACCCTACTGAAGACTCCCGGTGAGTTTTGCTTCTCTAACTTGCGAGAGGGCTGTTCTACCACCCCTTGAAACAAACAAACCATGAACTGGTGAGGGAAAATGGTGGTTTGTGCCATCAAATGAACCATAAACCAACATGAACCACCATTTCCGCAGTTTGTGTCCATTCATTTGTACTACACTCTAACAAAAATTAGTTATTCTGAGTTACCGAATGTTCATTGCAAACATGCTTCAAAAATATTTGTTAATTTACTCTAAAAGACAAAAAATGGAAAATGAGTAAAACTTACTGGCTCAGTAAGTGTGCTGTCCTTTTCTAAAAACTGAACTACACAGTACGCCAGCTGAATTGAGAAGGAAAAAAAGGAACATTATTAGGCTAAACAAAAAACTACCTGATATAAGTCAAGAAAATTTTGTTGCTACTCAATGTCTATGCTACTGTGCATGAGAGCCTAAACTCCAAAGACCACAAAATCCCAATAAGACTTAAAATTCCAATTAGTCTCAAAACAGTTGATCCATAAAACTAAATCTCAGCCTAACCATGAAAACTGGGATTTTCACATGAAGCTACTTTCTACAGACCTCTTTTCACATCTACTCTAACTGGCAGCAGCTTTGCAGGTTCAGGCAGAGGCCTTTCACATCACCTACTACTTGATCCATATACCTGGAGACCCTGTGCATGCAAGGCATGTACTCTAAACATGCCCCTCCCTCTCCCATTGCACATTCAATTTATACATAACATACTTCTGCACAAGGCAGCGTGGCATTGACTCAACTTTTTGACATTTTGACAGAACTTTAACAACACTGATAAACCATTTATCTGCACATTGTTCATTTTGCACATGTGGGAAAGGAAAGGTCCCCTGTGCAAGCACCAGTCATTTCCGACTCTGGGGTGATGTTGCTTTCACGTTTTTACGGCAGACTTTTATGGGGTGGTTTGCCATTGCCTTCACCAGTCATCTACACTTTCCCCCCAGCAGCACATATGAGATATGTCTTATTACTGAAAAATGCTACTACATCACATGTGTGGGACTGCACAGAGACCACGAAGAAGATCCCTTAAGACGTCTTGCGTTAGATCCTACCATTTGCTGGCACTAGTACACTCCTTTGATCAACGGAAGCTTGACCAGTGGGTCCCAACCCACAGAGTCCAAAGGTACAGAATGAATCCTCTAGTCCAAATCAGAAGCACGGATGTATATGAGTTATCTGTCAAGTTTGAATCCCCTGCTCCCAAATAACCGATAATTCTATTGTATTTCTACTTTTTTAGCTATACCAAATCAAAGCCACAGACATGCATTACTGTTTCTCTTTCTCACCCAATGGCAAAACTGTGTATCTCTAGCTCAGGGGTGGCCAAACTGTGGCTAAGGAGCCACATGAGGCTCTTTCACACATACTGTGTGGCTCTCGAAGCTCCCACTGCCCTGTCAGCCAGCTAGGAGAAGGCATTTCTCTCTTTAAATCACTTCTCCAAACCAAGCCAGCCAATGGCTTGGAGAATGCTTTTAAAGTTGCTTTCTTTCCACCTCTCCAGATCACTGCTTAAAAGTATGCAGGCCTTTGCCCCTCAGAAGTACACAGCACTCTGTTAATCAAGGAATCAACATTCACAGATATAGAAAGGCAAAAGGGTGACCAGTTTATAGTCACCTCAAAAACCAGCCACAAAATGGTGAACAGTGACCAACTTTCACCAGAAAAGAGCAAGAGTCCAGAAGCATCTTAAAGACTAATGAAGGTTGTGGCAGGGTAGGAGCTTTCGTCACTGCTCATTTCTTCAGATACAGCTAGAATGCAAGTCCATCGGTGGCTTTTGTGTTTTACTGTAAGTGGGAAGAGGAGGAATTACCAAACTGGAGGTAGGTCTTCCCACCCCTTTCCTCCTGTGTGTAACCAGTAATCCGTGAGCAGCCCCCTAGAGAGGACAGGAAGTCCATCATAGGTCTATCCCAGAATGCTACAGGCGGGTGGGCCAGTTCCTGGGCAGGAACTGCAGTTTATATTAGTGTTTTGGGGTGGGAACCGTTCAGTTCAGTCATCAGTTGGTGCTTGCAAGATGCAGAGTTGTGCTCCTAGGCCATGTTGGAGAGTATGTGTGATCATCTCATCCAAAGTAAGTAAGTAAGGCACCTGTCCTGCATACCATCCAGTTAGGGCATGAGTTCAAACAGGGAGAGATGTAGTGTTTTTGTCAACTTCAATTTATGTCTTCAGTTCACTTATGATTATGCTTGTAAATAGTTATAAGCTTTAAATAAATTCTTTTTTTATTTGTTAAAGGACTGAGTTCCTCTGTACCACATAGTTCCCCCAACCACTTGGAAATGCTAGAAGTGGGGCAGGAAATCCCCAGGGTGGAGAAAAGTGGGAAAATGTCCAGTTACCAGCTCTCCAGGAAAGCCCCAAAGATACCCGGGAAGCTCCAAGATGGGTTCCTAGTGACACGGGAGGGAGGTTAGGAGGCTCTCCCACCTAAACAAGAGCTCAAGACAGGGACAGTGATGGCAGCAATATCCTAGAATGACCCCTTCAGGGCAGAATAGGGCCGGGGCCCGTCAGCTGATGCAGGCCCGGTCCACCACAGCTACAGATAGACTAACATGGCTACTCATCTTCAACTTTCACTATTTTAATTTGAAAGCCACCTCTATTCTATTTCAAATTAATGTTTATTGCAGTTTTTGCAAATCAATGTCATTAACAGGGAAGTTTTCTTGCTGGCCCATTTCAGCATGATGTCTTCACATTGACAACCAACCAGCAGACAATCATCTCTCTTCTCCATTGTAATATTTACAGGGCAGTTTTGACCATGAACCAGCCCACCTATGGGATGATGCATGGGCAACAAATGCCTTTTGGTGGTTTTTACAGGAGGATTGTTCATATTTAATTTGCTCTAATAATCTACAAAAAGGCTATAAAAAGGATGTTTCATAAGGTCTGCTTTCACAAACAACGATTTTTCTACTCAAATATGACTTCTGAGTGGGAAAAAGTTATCCTTTGTGTGTGGACACTTCCATGTGTATGTGTCAAAATAGGCACTGGTATGTAATGTTCCTACAAGTCTTGGTCTAGTTTTCAAATGTAGTCCCAACATACTTTAGGACAGCTCTGGGCTCTGGGGAAAACAGAGATAATTACGGAACCAGGTTATCGAGTGCCAGTTGTTATCATACCAGAGAAGATACTGAATCAGCTGCTGCATTCCACTAGATCGTGAAGAGCTATGCATAGAAAATGAAAAGTCACTGCGAAAAACATAAGGATGTTTCACTTGAGCTTTAACTGTCCGCAAACCACCACAAGCATATGCAGAAATGCACAGCAGTCAGTTGTTATGAATCACGGGGGATATTTTGCACAATCAACAAGCTGAAGTGAGGAGATTCGAAAGATAAAGCTTGCAGTCATGGCTGCCCATGCCTAAACTGAAACTACGCTGCACACTTATAAAAAGCTGAGTAGAGGAATTCAAGAACCCTCGTCTCCCCATACGAAGCCCTGCTCTTGAAATGAAGACTGAGTAAAGTTTTCCTCCTCTTCTCTTTAGGAGTGTTAGTTGAAAAGGATAAATGAAGTAAGGGGCCAAGCAAAGGCAGGCAAAATAGTTAAAAACTACAAATGGGCTGAATCCAGCAGTGCCATAGCCTATTGTACAGTTTATTTGAACTTGGATTTATCCAAAGGCAGCTGTGTATTCCACACTATAAAAATAGTAATGCACAATGTTGAGTCTCTCCAGATGGCTCTTTGTGTCTGCATAAGAGAAAACACACACCACCTTGCTTCCTGGTAAATGGAAACATGCTACTATTTATTGAAGGATGAGACGAGGAAGCCATCCAAGGAAAATACACACATCTAGAGTGTTTTAATACACATCTGAAACCAGAATTTATGACTATTTACTCAACACACGTTAACTTCCCTTCTCTGTTTGCATGATGCGGCCTGTAACAATTAGAACCATTTAAAAATTAAAAATGTTTTAAAACTGCACATGCAGCTTACAGATGGAGCAGCAGACTCAGAAATCAGCTAACGTACAGAATGTCCCTAAACTGACAATAACCACACTTATAGTCAAAAAGTGTCAAAAACCAGACTTGTAACTTTTCCCTGAAGGACAGGAGAGTCAGAGCACTGGTTGATAAAGGCCTTGCTTGCACTTCACATCTCAGTTGCCTTAACTCCCCATTCCCATAATAATTGAACAGCAGTGCAAAATTTGAACCTAAATGCAAACAAGCCATTCCATCAGTCTGTATGATTGTTTAAAACTCACCACCATACAGAAACGTTGATTAGAGCCAGCACTGAGGTTTCAGTACTGAACAAATGTTTAACTGACTAAGCAATTAAACTTTGCAAATGAAGACGAGGTTTCTGCAAAACCTTCTTTTAACCTTTTGCTAGACATTGGTTGACAGAAATTACAAAACAAATAAATTAAAACAAAATCCACACATATAATCACTTACCTGTGGATGGTAGACACTGAGTGATTTCACTTTGTGCAAAGGTAATAACACCTTCAGAAGGAAGATTTTGTGCTCTTCTTTCAATGGTAAGGCAAATCCATTAATTATACTGAGTGGGGGAAAATTGGGAATTCAGGTTTTATTAACATTTATCACATTTTCAACTTTATTTTATTTATTCCCAGCTATGTTTCCATACAGATTTCAATGCAAATTTGTCTAGTATCTATAGTCTAAATCAGGGGCGGGGAACCTCTGTCCCGAGGGCAGTATACAGCCCTCGAGGTCACTTGGTGTGGCCTTCAGGGATTGCTGGACTGAACTGAGCCATGTGGCAGCCTCCCTGGCTGGCTAGCGAGGATTGTAGGGCCCAGCTGCACTGTGCAGCAGCCTCCCCAGGGCAGGGATCACAGGGTGCAGATGTACTGTGCAGCAGCCTCCCTGGGGTGTGGCTGGCTGGCTGGCCAGAATTGCTGTAGGGCATGGAAAAGTTACTGTCACAGTTCAGTTTGCACTTGATTATCCCAGATGGTGTGGCCTAATATGCTAATTAATGTATGACCTATGCTAATATTAGGGGATGTGGTCTAATATGCTACTGAGTTCCTGCTGGGCTTTTTCTACAAAAAAGCCCTGGACCTATGCATTTGCCTAGGGCAGCGGGCCAGGTGTTTGTGTGTGTGTGTTTGCCAGATTAGGCTCTCCCCACATGACTTCAAATAGAAAAACAATTATTTGCATTAATTTTGCAGGCCTGAATCATTCTCCCTCAGCGGAGCACTGTTTTTTAAGTTGATAATTTTTTACGGCCCACGAATGATGTTATAGATATCCATATGGCTCTTGGCAAGAAAAAGGTTCCCCACCTCTGGTCTAAATACTTCTTAAGAGCAACTACAGACTGTTATACTAAAAAGTTTAGACAGACTTTTTACCAGATATTCGCCTTGATCTTTATTTATTTATTTATTTATTTGTGATTTAAATCCCGCCCTTCCCACTAGGTGGCTCAGGGCGGCTTATAGGTCCATGCTTGTATTTATACATTTGTGATTATGATTTCCTGTAGTTATAATTCAATAAAACTGTACAAAATGATTTCTTTCAATTCAAAACTCATTCCCATGTGAATGAATGTCATTCTGTTTTAAAGCTCACATAACAACATGGTAATGTATAGCTATAACATACAGCTTACCTTCCCAATATTTCCAGTAATTCTGCTATGCCATTGTGATGTTCTGTTTCATAAATAAACCTGACAGAGCAAATATGTTATGAGCAAAGAGGATTGATGGAGTTATTCATATATACCTGATAAGTGGTTCACATTTTCTACAAAAACTCCTTTATTCTATGCCTCATGCTCACAGACCAATGGGTCATAAGCAGACAAATTCAGTAATTCAGAAATACAGAATAATACAACTTCTGATATAATAAATATTTGCGATACTGCTGAAAATATTGTCGTTCCCCCCCCCCCCCGGCCAATATTCTTACTTTCTACCCAGTTTTTAGGATGCTTCCCCCAATTTGGTAAGCCTCAATCAATTTGGGCCTTGAATGAGCTGGATCCAGAAACAAATGCAAGTAGGAGATAATATGAACAATATACTCTCTATAGCTCATTTTATTTAAAAATGGATCACGGAATTCAGTACAGCCTGGAACAACTCTTGCAAGGGTAGCTCCCCAAGTAAGCTCAGCATTCCAGTGTGTGTTGGGGAGGGGGTGTTATCAAACCAATGTTATCAAATTCAAGTATACAAGCTGGCAATCAGATATACTATTTTAAAAACACTATAAACCAGCCACACTCTTATCTGCCCTCTTGCAAGCCTTACATAAGAACTTAAGAAGAGCTGTGCTGGATCAGACCAGTGGCTCATCTTAGGTCAGCATCCTATCTCACACAGTGGCCAGCCATTTCCTCTGGAAGTTAACAGCAGGGCACAGACCGAGCCTCCCCTGATATCACCTCCTGGCACTGGGATTCAGAGGCCGACTGCCTCTGAGCATGGAAGTTTCTCTCAGTCACCATGGCTAGTAGCCACTGATATCTATCCAACTGTAGCCACGAATCTAATTCTTGGTGCTTAGGGGGCACAGCGGGAGGGCTTCTAGCCCCACTGGTAGACCTCCTGATGGCACTTGGGTTTTTTGGCCACTGTGTGACACAGAGTGTTGGATGAGCCACTGGCCTGATCCAACATGGCTCCTCTTATGTTCTTATCCTCTGGCAGCAATTCCACATTTCAATTACTGCCTATGTAAAGAATTATCTCCTTTTGCCCATCCTGAATCTACTGCTAAACAGCCTCTTCAGATGCCCTCGAGTTCTCTTTGTCAACTCTCTCCACCCTATGCATAATTGTATAAACCTCTATCATGCCCCTACTAGTACTCTCTTTTCTAAACTCCAAAGTCCCAGGCTCTTCAAGCACTCTTCATAGGGAAGGTTCTCCAAACCCCAAACATCTTGGTTGTCCTATAGATCAGGGGTGGCCAACGGTAGCTCTCCACATGTTTTTTCCCTACAACTCCCATCAACCCCAGCCAGCATGGCTGATGGCTGGGGCTGATGGGAGGTGTAGGCAAAAAAACATCTGGAGAGCTACCGCTGGCCACCCCTGCTATAGATATATACAGGGGCATCTGTTGTAAGGAGAGGAAGGGGATTATAACCCACTCTGAAATTCTGAGTGAAGTGTGAGGTATAAATCCAACTCTTCTTGTTGTTGTAATATTGGCATTTTATGTTCAATAACTTTCCTAATAATCCCTAAAACATAGTTTGCCTTTTTAACCGCCGCAGCACATTGGGTTGACATTTTCATTGAGCTGTCCAGAGTGTTGGACTGGATGGGTCATTGGTCTGATCCAACATGGCTTCTCTTATGTTCTTATGTCCACTATGACCCCAAGATGGAGGGAGGGAGGGAACTTTCTCTCAGTCTCAGAAAGTTCAGACCCCTTTGCACATTATTGCTAACACCAAATCTATTTGATTCTACAGCTTTGCTGCCTTATAATCTATTACTACAGCAAAACTGAGCCCATGAACTTTTCAAATTGGCAGACAGTCCTAGGCTGAACACCTTTATATAAGATGATCATTCTTCAGTGCAACCTACAAGTTTACAAGTAGCTTCAGCACTGCAACCTAAGTAAGTAGCATGAAAGAATGACATCTGACTTTAAACAATGGCACTTGATTGAGCCTCTAGCATTTTTTGCCCATGCGTTTTTCAGATCTCTTTCTATACCTTAAAGTGCTAGAGATTTTTTTTGCAGACAACAGACCCTGGAACATCCAATATGCTTTCTAAATCAGGATAATGAGAAAGCATGCCTGTGCTGAGATATCAAAATTAAATCCTATTCTATTTTAACACTACTCTAAGTATGGACATTACTGCCATGACATTGTGCACACCAGTCTTAATCACAGCCTTCCTGTTGGGATATTTTAGGCCCACCACCCCATATCTCCATTGACATTATTACTCTGAGAAAACAAGCACACTCATCTACAACATTAAAGTCAGCATAGAACAACCAAAACCTGCTGCATGCAAAAAGCTGGTGCTTAATTGCTATTTTTAGACAGCATCTCTCCCCCCCCACTACACAAAACGCATATTTGTTTCTATTTGTATGCCAGATAAGCTCTCTCTACAGCTGATGCCTTTGTCTTTTATGGATGAACTGACAAAAAGCTGCAGTGTAATTGGCATTATACTCTTTAAGGGACAGTACCATATGTTCCCCTTTTGGGAAAACTGCACAAGGCAAAAAAATGTGGAAAGATGAGCTAAAAGCAGGCAGTGTCAATATAGCTCAATATGCCTTGAGGGGGAAAAAAGGAGGAGTAAGCAAGCACGTAGCTTTTAGAGCCTTTATTTTTTTCAACCTGATTTTTATACTATCAGTATACTGAGATACCAAATAAAAAGATAAAGGTCCACATGCCATCTATTTGTAAGCTAATATATCACCTGTGATTGCAGGACTGTATGAAGAAGCAATTTTTAAAAAATCTGCATATGAGAAAGCAGTCAAAGGGGACTAGGAAAAGTTCCAATGGTTAGAATACAACAGAACTGCAACCTTAAGGATGTCAAATATCATCGTTTGCTCTTTGGAAATAACACAGGACAAAAGCTGTCCCCACACAAGAAGAGGATGAATCCAAATTCTGTGCTCAGATCTTCTAACATGTTACTTCCCTCTAGTTTAGTCTTACCTCTGCAGCTTAAAATTAAGTTACAGAAGTTATAAAACAAAGCTGACTCCCAAGCTTTGCAGTGGGGCACCTTTAAGAACAACAAAACATCTATGCCCTGTAACTTCAAAATAGAAGAATTTTAAAACACCTTACTGATTAAAATGCATCAGCACAAAATGACAACATACCTATAAAATATATTGTTAATTTGCTTCCTGATGTAAGCTCTTAGGCCTAAGAATTTCCCATATATTCTGTGCAGAGTAGTCTTAAGAAAGTCTCTCTCTCGAGGATCTTCACTATCAAAGAGCTCTAAAAGCTGTAAGAGACACATATTTACTTGTTTAATCGATTTCACATTAATCTGGACTGAAAGTTTGAAGATATATTCATTTTTTTAAACCTCACCTGCAATACAAACTTCTGATCAATATATTTCTTAGCTATATTAGGCTGGAAATCTGGAGATTCTAAAAACCTTAAGAAAAATTCATAAACAAGCTGGAAAAAAATCCACAAAACACAAGATTAGTTGTAAAAAAAAAACAGAAATTCAAATTTGATTTTCTTAAAAGTTGTTAAATAGTACTCAGTTTTAAACAGCTTTTCTAGCAAAATTCAATCCTATTCTAAAGATACTGTTTGCAACGTTTACTTCAGACTTCTAAATGTGTTCTCTTAAACTGTTAATTTCTACAGACACAATTCCACCCAGAACTTTTCCGGCTCAAGCTGTTCTGAAACACAGGGGTAGTGTAAAGCTCCGACTCATTGCAATAGGGTGAGAGAAATTCCCAGCAGATTGTGCCCTAAACTTCCAAATGCAACTCAAAAAAAGGACCTCAGATTCTGAACTAGCACAAACGTGACAAATTCAAAGTTCAAGACCTGGAGGTGGGAAAGCCTCCCTACTAAGATATACTTTGATCTTAAATGCTACTGCATTTAAGGCTGACCAAGTTCCACAACATTTGGAACTAATTCCTGGTTTAGAGGAGATTTATGAATTGAGACTGGGGGCAATACATCCCTTCACAGCAATTAGGATGGGAGAAATTGATTTAATCCAAAGAAGGGCTACAGGGACAGATTGCGGGATTCAGATCCTCACTGCATTTAAGAAACAGAGGCAGTTACGTCTGTGAGATGCTGATAGCAATATCTGTCTAGTCATAGGAACTATTTTAATGTCTCTCTCTAGACTTAAACAGTTCATATGATGTAGGGAGAGGTAAAGCGAGGCCCACCAGCTGCTGTACAGGAAACCACACAGGTTGCTCACTTTTAGACAAAAGGGCATGTGTGCAGTTCTGCAGATGCATGCAGCTCACAAGCATCATATCACCCACCCTGACCTGCATGCTGATGCTGCAGCACTGTCATTTAATATGAAGACACTGAATTATACCTGTTTTCTGTTTACATAGAAGCATCATGTATCAAAGTTATAGCAATAATTGGACAAAAAAAGGGTAATAGCAACAAACACCAACATGCTAACATTTTTTATAGTTAGAAAATACTGTGCCAATATAAGCTTACAATTAACAGTAGACTGACCCCCCTAGCACTATCCCATACCAAGCAAAATGTAGAAGGGATGGGTCACCCGTACTTGAATCCTGATTCCAGCTTATCATCTTTTATTTTGTAGCCACTCTGTGTTTAATCAGACAAAATTATGTCTCCATAGTACCTGTAAATGAGGCCATGCGGCTTCTAAGGTTGGTTCATCCTCCTCTGGGTCAAATTCTGCTCCCGTTGGATTAGATGAAGGTGGTAATGTGCGAAACATATTAACTGCAAACTAAAAACCAAACATGCCAAAGTCTTGATACAGAAAGGGAACAATTTTAATACAGATTTCAGTGATGCTCAGTGGATCAGGAGCCACACATGGCTCTTTCGTCCTTGACATGCCACCTGGGGTTCTTCTGGGCACCATTCCCCAATATGGATCCTGTGCCATGTTTCAGGAAAGGGGGCAAGGCCCTTTTCCTGTGATGTTTGTAGTTAGCAAATTAAACCCTCATATAAACAGCAACTGCCAGAGGAACCCAGGTAATCCTCCCTCAGGTGCAGGCCTCATGTTAGCCGCCCTGAGCCCATCAGGGAAGGACGGGTTTATAAATCTGATAAACTTAATAAATAAAAATAACAATAGCAAGGAAGGAAGTTGATGTGGCTTTTTTGGTTGATGATTGTTACACATGGGGCTGTGCATGAGACATGGAGTGAGTACCACTGATCTATTTGCATAAAGCCTTCATAAGAACATTAGAGAAGCCATGCTGGATCAGGCCAATAGCCCATCCAGTCCAACACTCTGTGTCACACAGTGGCCAAAAAACCCAGGTGCAATCAGGAGGTCCATCAGTGGGGCCAGGAAACTAGAAGTCCTCCCACTGTTACTCCTCCCAAGCATCAAGAATACAGAGCATCACTTGCCCCAGACACAGTGTTCCAACAATAAGATTTTTATTATTTATTTATTTTCGTAGATTTATAGGCAGCCCTTTTCCATAGTGGGCTCAGAGCGGCTTCCAATACGTTAGAATCTCAGTGAATTTATAAACCTAAAAAATATTTTAATTAAGTTTAATATTTGCTGTTGAGAATTATATTCTCCATGTTTTGGCTTCCTCTTTTGCCTCAAGTAATTTTCTCTTTGCTTCTCTCGAATTCTCATTTGCATTAGCACCTTGTTCATTGTCAGGTATTCTTGTGCTTTGTTCACTGCCAGGTATTCCAGAACTTCACTGCTCAAAAGATCTGAGTTTAAATTTTAGAATAAATACTCAGGCATGAACTTTCTGGGTAATACCAGGCATATTCTTTCATGAATGTGTTCTTATATTATTGTTCACCACGAGCCTTTTGTGTACAGGGGAGGGCAATCTGAAATTCTAAATAAATAAAACTGCTTGATTCCAAGAACATTTTTAGAATAAAGGTAAAGGTAGTCCCCTGTGCAAGCACCAGTAATTTTCGACTCTGGGGTGACATTGCTTTCACAACGTTTTCACGGCAGACTTTTTACGGGGTGGTTTGCCATTGCCTTTCCCAGTCATCTACATTTCCCCCCCAGTAAGCTGGGTACTCATTTTACCGACCTCGGAAGGATGGAAGGCTGAGTCAACCTGAGCCGGCTATCTGAAACCAGCTTCCGCTGGGATTGAACTCAGGTTGTGAGCAGAGAGTTCAGACTGCAGTACTGCAACTTTACCACTTTGCGCCATAGGGCTCTTATTTTTAGAATAATTTCATTTAAATTACTTACCATATGTACTACTTCTGGGTAAATAGGCTCTGTGATCACATTGCGATTATGCGTGATGTATTCTACCATTTCACTTAAAGCCGCTCGTTTTACTTCCTTCCACTTTAGGTCACTTAGCGGATCAGACACAAAGTCAAAAAGGACACAACATTGTCGCAACTTCTGAATGAAGAGCTTTTCTTGCTCTGCAGGGGGAACATCTGAAAAGAACAAAAATGTTTTGTTGTTATATGCTTATACATTGCAGTCGATATTGTGGAAGGCAACAGTATTATGAAAGAATATAGAAGCTTTTTTTTTGATGGAGAAGGATAAAAAACCCCTAAAAGCAAAAAAAGCAAAATTGTATTGGCAGAGAGAAAAAAAATTATGATGCAGCCTCACTTGGAATACTGTGTATAGTCTTGGTCAACGTGCCTCCAAAAACATATTATAGGATCAAAAAAGGTGCAACTAAAATGAATAAGAGGATGGAACACCTTCTTTACAAAGGAAGTTAGGTTAAGGTGGTTAGGGAGTTTTCGTTTTGAGAAACGACGACTGAGGGGTGACATGAAAGAGGTTTACAAAATTATGGATAGGATAGAGAAGGTAGAGAAAGAAGTACTTTTTTCTCTCTCACACAATACAAGAACTCATGGGCACTCAACGAAATTAATGAGTAGTAGACTTAAAATAAAAAGAAGTACTTCTTCACTCAAAGAGTAATTAACAAGTTACATTCACTGCTGCAGGAAGTGGTGGCAGCTACAAGCACAGACTGCTTTAAGAGGGGATTGGATAAACATATGGAGCAGAGCTCCATCAATGGGGCCAGAACTCCAAAGCCCCCCCATTGTTGCCCCCAAGCACCAAGAATTCACAGCATCTTTGCCTCAGAAGTTCAAAAAAGTATTTAGCCTTTGGATATAGAATGGGGTTGGCACTATGGCAAAACTGAAATAGAGTATTCCCACATTGCTTATAAATGTGGCAGGTCTGTAGGCTGAAATTCCCAGACTACCACAAAAATTCTCTCCCTCTCAACAGGATAATTCTGCACCTCTCCCTTAAAAGAGGACAAAGCATATGAGAAGATATTTATACACCACACAGAAAGTTAAAATTTTGTACCTATACAGCTCCAAGGAAACATTGACTATTAAAAGCTTACACCCCAAAATCTTGCTTGTGTGTAAAATGCTACTGAACTCAAATCTGCTCTTCTGCTATCGACTCACATGGCTACCCTCTGAAGCTATCAAGACACTTCAATCAATAGGAAGATCTGAAAATGGCAAAACCTGGGAGGAAGTTTAGAACCACAAGTGAGGATAATACCTCAGTACAGAGCAAGTAAAACTACATGTTTCTCACTCACACTTGAATCAGACCAGATGTATTTGTACAGCAGAATAAGATGTAAATGGAGTAAAGACCTGATGCAGTAGAATTAAGAAATCACCAATGCAATGAAGGTGTGTGTGTATGGGGTAAATTACACATTTGAAATCTCTCCTCTATAAACATTTTCTGGAAAATAGAAATTTAGCACAAAAGGCAGAGGGATGGATCAGAATCTCTGTCTCTGACATGCTGGTTTTTCTTCTCCTGCAAGGGTTCTTTTTTTGAAAAATGTGGGTAAGTATTCAAAAATGGTATCACCCGCATGTAATCTGAAACCACACAGTTCACATCTGAGAGCTTTAGCCTGGGGAATGAATGCCTGTTTATGCTAGCAGAATGTGAGCTTTCTTTACTAGTATAGATAAAACAAATTAAGGCAATGATGTATCTATAACCTATCATCCAACTAAGAAAATAATGCCAAACATGCAATGCATTTTGACCCTGTGTGGTTGGCTCCAAAGTTACTATTCAATCTGACGCAGACACTGAGAAGGGGAATAAATTACCTGATCAATATCAGAGCACCATTAGTGATAATCAGAGTCAACTGGCTGTGGACATGCAGACTTCAAAAGATTTAATGTCTCGAGGTAGTATAAACACTAGCGGTAAATTGGTTGTGAGTAGTATGCTGGCATTACTTCTACAACTGTTTATTAAGGGTCACAAGGAAGAGGATTACTTTGGTCTTCCCATACGTGGTCACCAAGTGCTAATAAACTATACTGGATTTAAAAAATGTCCAAACTTTTATTATTAGACTCTGGCTAAGTATTTTTTCTGGTCCTGGAAACAGGCAATCTTCTTCAAATCCCATTCAAAATGTAGCTGTTAGCTATTTTCTAGAGCTCTGAAACATTTTTAATATTGTCTGCCCAAGAAAATCCCTGAGCTGGTACACTGCCAGATATCCATAGTGAGAGTAGACACAGCAGCCTAAAATATGAACTGCTTAATGACTAAAATTAAGTTTTACATTAAACAAAAATGACAAGTGCACAAGAGCTCCTGGAGAAATGAGCAGTGACTCACAAAAGCTCATACCGTACCATAAATTAGGTGCTAGTGGACTCTTACTCTTTTCTATTGCTACAGACAGTCTAACATGGCTACCCATCTTGTATTTTAAGAGTTTGTTATGTCTGCTTCACTTCCCAATACGCATCACTGTACATTTGCTCCCAGTTCAGTCTTGCCTTTCTGTACATCCAAGTAGGAGGTGCAACTGTGGTATTCAGACTGGGAAACAAGCCTGTATTGAATCTCCACATAATTGATATACGTTCATTTCATTTTTTTTTTCATTTTATTCGATTTATATCCCACCCTCCCCACCGAGGCGGCTCAGGGCAGCTCACAACATAAAATTCTAACAATAAGATTAATGAATATTAAAATACATTAAATAGTTTACAATAGTTAAAACAAGAAAACAAGAAAACGATCTATCAATGTGCTATCCTACAACCTTCCTTTGGGGTTTTTCAGGTACCGGTCAGTTATACGCCAACCAGAAGAGGACTGTCTTACAGGCCCTGCAGAACTGCGCAAGGTCCCGCAGGGCCCTCACCTCTTCCGGTAGCTGGTTCCACCAGCGAGGGGCTGTAATCGAAAAGGCCCTGTCCCTGTTGACTTCAGACGGGCCTCCTTTGGCCCGGGGCTTGTTAGTAGATTTTGAGAACCAGATCTAAGCACTCTCTGTGGAACATGTGGGGAGAGACGGTCCTAGGCCATATAGGGCTTTAAAGGTAATAACCAGCACCTTGTACTGAACCTGGTATATTATTGGCAGCCAGTGCAGTCCCCGGAGCCCCAGCTGAATGTGCTCCCACCTGGGGAGACCTAATAACAGCCGGGCGGCGGCATTCTGCACTAGCTGCAACTTCCAGGTTCGGCACGGGGGCAGCCCCATGTAGAGGGCATTACAGTAGTCCAACCTTGAGGTGACCGTTGCATGGATCACTGTTGCCAGATCGTCATGTTCCAGGAAAGGGGCCAGCTGCCTTGCCCGCCTAAGATGAAAGAATGCGGACTTAGCAGTGGCTGCTATTTGGGCCTCCATTGTCAGGGTAGGCTCCAATAGTACCCCCAAGCTCTTGACCCTGTGCGCCATTGTCAGTGGCACACCATCAAAGGCTGGTAGGGGAATTTCCCTTCCTGGACCACGTTGACCCAAGCAAAGGACCTCTATCTTTGCTGGGTTTAGTTTCAATCTACTCAGCCTGTGCCATCTAGCCACGGCTTGTAACGCCAGGTCCAAATTTTCTGGGACACAGTCAGGCCGGCCATCCATGAGTAGATAGAGTTCAATCAGACATCCCCTCCTCAAGATTGTCAACGTGAGTCTGACTAATCAGCAGGACCACTTACAAAAATACTTAAGAGTTCCTCCAGCTTTTGGAGGGCATTCAATATTCTTCCATGGAAGAACTGTCATGGTTGACTCAAACCAAAGGTCCACTGAGTCCACAATTCTGACACTGGCCAAGTAAGCTAAACAATCTAGGCAGAATTTGCTAAATTTTTTTTATTTGTTGGAAGACACAGTTGTACTTAATGCAACTTTTACTAAGTTTCTATTGTTTGCAGAGTTATCATAAAGTTTTAATCTTGTATCGGTAAACTGCCTTCAGCTCCTGAGGTAAAATTACAAAAAAGTACAAAAATGGATCTAGGATAAACTAGCTAAAAGTACAATATTAGCAGGTGAGGAGGGGGCTGGAGTTGTGCTGTGGCTTAGTGACAGAGGGTGCATTTTGAATGCAAGTCCTGATTCAATCCCCAGCATCCTTACCTAAAAAAGAACCAGAAAGTAGGTGATCCGAGAAACCTTTATCTTACAGCCTAACTACGTTTTATGAAGTACACAAGTTCATTGAGGGGGGGGGGGCTTGCAGCCATACTGTAGTTGTAAATTCCCAATAGCAACCCTAAGTAAACCTGATTCAGAATGGGATTGCTGTGCTGATTCTCCATGTCAATATCAGCCTCAAGGATTCGATCCAGTGGGTAACAGTATAGTCCCGCTTTTGAGTAACCCTTAGGGCTCATATTTCCACCCACATTTGCTTCTGTTGGGGAGTTATTTCCATTGATGTTCTCTAACTTATTGGATTCTCTGCCCTCTGATCCCTACATGTACTGCCTATAGAGCTTATATCCAGGGATGACTGTATCCTATAGATGTTCCCCATTCTACAATTTTTCTGAGATACCTACTTATGGTGATCTCACTCTCTCCCCTCCATTACTCACAAGAATTTCCTTGTTGAGCAAACTCTATATTTTCTTCTTATTAGTTGGTCAATGGCTGTCCTATCCTGTAATTTTTATATAATTTTGATGCTGGCCTAGCCCAGGGACTTGTGGGAAGAGACAAGATCACCTGCTTATATTCTGCTTCTGTAATGGCACACTACAGGCTTTTTCTGAAACAATATATTTTATTTAACATGGAGGGGAAAAGGTCAAGTGGAATCAGGAACAGGATATATGAGGTGAACTGATAATAAAAACTGAGGTAACTTCATAATCACAATCCAGATAACATGTTGCCAGCAAGTAAGTGTTTTTGTTATCCAACAGGGTCTTTTGATAAGAGAGGCTTTCTTTTCAGTTTCTGCTTTAACACTCAAGCATGAATTTCTGAGTTTCACTGACACTTCAACTTTAGAAGGCAGGAACGTACAACCCAGGTCCCAAAATCCTTCTTCATACATAGACCAGGAATTGCTCCTTGTTTTAGAGCTACATCCCTTTCTACTGGGCAAGAATTACTTCTCTTGACTGGAAGCGCTGTCCCTTTTTGGCTTTAATGGGGATCCACTTACACCTTCAGCCTTTGTTGCCACACATGGTTCTCCTTCACCATCCTAATCTCACTCCCAAATTCTATTATGCCCATATCAACATTACCCTGAGTGTTTACACAACCATCCCTTTGGACTGACTTGCCCCAAACTGGATACTTCCCTGCTCTTGTCCCCCTGCAGGCTGGGGGCTGCTCTGGCACCTTTTTGATATTTATTGCCAGCACCCTGGTTCCCTTTTGGTTCCAGTCAAACCCCTCGCTTTTGCACAGATTTAGCTTGTACCAGAAAGTTCCTCAGTTACAAATATATACCCTTCCTCCCAGCACCACTCCCTCATCCATGCATTAAGACCCTGATCTGTGCCTGTCCAGCTGTCCCTAAACATGCATTCAGTAGCAGCTCTGAGGAAACTACCTTTCTACCTAGCAACCTACATTTTTCCTCCAGGGCCACATGCCTACATTTCCAAAGTCATTGGTACCAGCGTGCACCACCACTGCTGCTAACTCCTCCACTATCAAACTATCTAGACAGCGTATATCTGCAACCTTTGTACTAGGTGCCTGGGGTGGTGGTGGAGCAGATATGTGGGAAGGAGGACCAATGAGGCTAGATGAAATCCTCCCCCCACATCCATGTAGATCCCTGTTTATTTTTTTAAATTTGCTAAAATAAAAATTTCTAAGACTCTTGTAGTGCACTCTCTAAGACTGCATAAAGTTTTATTCAGTTTTAAATCAATATTTTTATGGCTATCACAATCAATTAGGTAATACATGGAAAATGTGATTTAAGCCAATTATTTAAATTTGGGGTTTTTTTACAATGATGTCCACCTAGTTTAAAGTGCATGTGGAGAAGAACAAGGACTTTAAGAGCTAAGGAACAGCTTCATCAGAAATGCAAAGTTTGATCTGAAGGGAGAAAGTAAACAGGAGTAAAAAAGATACAGTTCATGTACTTCCCTAAAAGACAACTTCTGTGACCCATTTCTGGCTCCATAGATAGCAAAATTTAGTAAAAGCACCAGTTTTCGACTCTGGGGTGACGTTGCTTTCATAACGTTTTACTTAGTTATAAATAAGAAACAAATTACTTTAGAATGTACATTAGCTGTCCCGTTTTTATATAACATGTTAATGTAAACTCACTAATGAGTTTGTCCCTAATAGTACAACACCTTTCATTAGGACCAAAAACCCCAACAACATATAGTAGGAGGCAAGCTGGAGAATTTGAAATCTTGCTCAACTTGCAACATTTTCACATCATGTTTTGTATGTCAATTAACATGTTCCATAATGAACAAAGCAGCAGCTGTAACATTTATTAAGGTTTTGCATATTTAGCTATTCTAACTGCATCTTCAAAAATCAGTGAAAACATCAAAACAACATAGCAACATATCCAAGTAAACACACTGTGCAAAGTGAAATTCAATTACAGCTTTCGTCAGTGTTACTAGGAGACGAGTGATAGCAGATAGCTTGGTAACCACAAAGAAGGTGCTAAATGACAGCTGTTATGAACCGAACATCATTCTTATGACCACTGGCACAATACAAGTATCACTTTAACTAAATGTGAGACCCCTGAAGTCTCAAAGCGCCAAAATACTTTAAATAAATAGATCCAAGTAGCCAGCCGTGTTGGTCAAAAACCCAGGTTTATTAGCATAGAATAATTAACAGGCATTCTCACATGTTACTGTTTTATGGTTTCCCACACTAATGGAACCCAGATCAAAGATTTTCTGAATTTGTTAATTTTACTATTCTGCTATTGGATTTTAACTTTGTACCACTTGGCATTCCAAACCCCACCAGCTATATGTGGCTCTGCTTATTGTATCTCATTCCTCGTCTGAAGAAGTGTGCATGCACACGAAAGCTTACGTTCTGAATAAAACTAAGTTGGTCTTAAAGGTGCGATCGACTCCTATTTTATTCTACTTTAAATGTTTCACTTCTGAGGCACAAGCGGAAGAGATGCCTTCACCACCTGTATCAAATTGCTTGCTATGCAAACACTACTCCTGCAACCACCTTTCCTATACTCAGCTAAATTCAATTAAATATTAGCTGCCTTCACATGCTACATAGTCTAGACCATCAAAGGAATCCTATGTGACACATCCAGATAACCATTGATAAATTATACACTTGAAGTTAACAATTTTTTCAGCCCACTGCAAAGCTAGCTTATGCCACTATGCTTATAGCTGTTAACTGTTTTTAGATTCGGGAATATCAAATGCATAATTATAGGATAGGGGAGACTTGTCTTGGCTGTGTGAGAAGGATCTATGGGTCTTAGTGGACCATACTCTGAACATGAGTCAGCAGTGTAATGCAGTAGCTATAATAATAATAATAATAATAAAAATTTATTTATACCCTGCCCTCCCCACCGAGGCAGGCTCAGGGCGGCTAAAAGGCAACTGTGATTTTGGGCTGTATCAACAGAAGTACAGTGTCCAGATTGCACCAAGTGATAGTATCGCTTTACTCTGCTCTGGTTAGACTTCACCTAGAATATTGTGTTCAGTTTTTGGCACCACAATCTAAGAAGGATATAGACAAGCCGGAATGTGTCCAGAGGAGGGCAACAAAGACAGTGAGGTGCCTAGAGACCAAGTCCTATGAGGAAAGGTTGATGGAACCGGGTATGTTTAGTCTGGAGAGGAGACAACCGAGAGGTGATATGATCACCTTCTTCAAGTACTTGAAGGGCTGTCATATATAGGATGGTGCGGAGTTTTTTGTCTGTTGTCCCAGAAGATCAGACCAGAACTAATGGGTTGAAATTAAATCAGAAGAGTTTTCAGTTAAACGTTAGGAAGAGCTTCCTGACAGTTACAGCAGTTCCTCAGTGAAACAGGCTTCTTCACGTGGTAGGCTCTCCTTCTTTAGAGGTTTTTAAACAGAGGCTAGATGACCATTTGACAGCAATGCTGATTCTGTGAACTTAGGCAGATCATGAGAAGGAGGGCAGGGGGGAGATACTTGTGATTTTCCTGCATTGTGCATGGGGTTGGACTAGATCAGGGGTGTCGAACTCATTTGTTATGAGGGCCAGATCTGACATAAATGAGACCTTGTCAGGCCAAGCCATGTGTATCATAAAATGTAATGCCAGGCAGCGGACATATAAACTTTATAAAGGGCACAGACACACAATGAAAGATTTTTTTTGCTTAAAATAAAACATGCTTAAAATATTAGCCAACTTGCAATATTTTGTTTTACAGTCTCTGATAAATGTCACTTCTTGCTATGAATTATTGCATCAAAAACTGCAGACAATGTCTGTGCTGTACCAGTCTTGAATATGTGCTGTTCAGGTGTGCACATCTGTAAGTTGCAAACCTACTTTTGATTCATTGACATTCATTACAGACATCTCATGGTCAACGCTTTGAGCCTAAGATCCAGAGGAACATGAAGCAGGTGCGCATTGTGAGCTTTTGTACAGAAATTGCTTCAAGTACTAGTCAAAAATATGTGAAGGCACCATGGCACAGACTGAGGGCTATGTGCTTGTCTACAAAACTATAATATTCCCCAGAAAAATGACTACAACTAAAAACAAAATACAACTTCCCTCCCAAAAAACAACTATAAGAACAGAGAGACTGCCATGTACAGTGGTCTGTGTCAGCCTACTATCTGGGAAGTCTAAATTCAAGACCCCCAATCAAAGGAAAATGTGAAAGAAAAAAATAAGGAAAATTTGCTGGGTAAACCTGGGGTGGAACACACTCTCAGCCTAATGCTGATATTTTCTAAATAGTTCACATGCTTTCCTATTGAGAAGACTGGAGGGCATGAGTACAGTGAAAAAGAGGAGGGGAACCCAGCTACAACCATAACAAGACCAACAAAACTCTCTCTCTTTGTCTCTCTCTGTAGCAAGGCAAAGTGTTCATACCAAAATGTTGCTAGTCTTAAAAGCAGTCTTTGTAGCTCTCCTGATGGTGGGGACTGGCAAAGGAAGCTCTGGCTCTTTCTTTCCTTCCCTGGGGCACAAGGAGGGGGAGGGGCCTCAGCCACTCATTAGAAGGAAGAGAGGCTTGTCTCAGTACTCCTGCAGAGTGATTAATTGAGCCTGGCAAACTTAATCACCCAGCAGAGCTATAGAGCCAAGGTCCCTCACTGGCTGAGGCTGCTCCTCCTTCCTCTTCCCTTTGGGAAAATGGAGGAGGGAGAGGGAAAGGCTGCATTGCTGCTCTGGCCTGTCCAGGGAGAAACACAAAACAGCGACCGAAAAAAGCAGACAAGGGAAAATGAAGCAGATGACAGCCAGTTGCTGGAGGGTCTGATTGGAGCCCTCTGTGGGCCTGGGCCTGCCCACGGGCCACATGTTTGACACCCCTGGACTAGATAATCCTGGAAGTCTCTTCCAACTCTATATTGTATTATTCTAATACAAATTAATTCCTTGTTCATCCAGAATTCCCTGAATAGTCCTAGGAGCACATTAGGATTTAATTTTTGGAGAAATAAATGCAGAGTCAGGTCTTACAATAGAAAATACTTAAATCAACATGCAAACTCTTTATATAGAGGAAAAGCCTTTTTTCCAACAGAAAAGCCCCATATTGACTGGAAAAGGCTAATACAAACTACCTGAATTACTTGAAAATTATCTATCCATCTTACAGCAAACTAGGAAAAAGGAGAGGCAAATCTCATTTCAGAGTTCAATGAAGATTTAAATGAACACTAGAGCAGACAAAATTCTGAAGTGGTAACATTTTATTCCATTCATCATACACTGCAGAGAGCCAGTTTGGTGTAGTAGTTAAGTGTGAGGACTCTTATCTGGGAGACTTGGGTTTGATTCCCTACTCCTCCACTTACGAGGAGTTGTCCTTGAAAGGGCAGCTGCTGTGAGAGCCCTCACAGCCCCACACAACTCATGGGGTGTCTGCTGTGGGGGGAGAAGATATAGGAGATTGTAAACTGCTCTGGGTCTCTGATTCAGAGAGAAGGGCAGAGCACAAACCTGCAGTCTTCTTCTTAAATATATTTAAGTTACATATAATTTAAAAGAAAAAATGCTGTTCTTATTGAGCGGTAAAGACCTCAGACCAGGGGTGTTGAACTCATCTGTTATGAGGGCCGGATCTGACATAAATGTGATCTTGTTGGGCCATGTGTGTAATAAAATTTAATTCCAGGTAAAAAGGTAAAGATAGTCCCCTGTGCAAGCACCAGTAGTTTTTTACTCTGGGGGTGACGTTGCTCTGGTTTGCCATTGCCTTCCCCAGTCATCTACACTTTCCCCCAGCAAGCTGGGTACTCATTTTACCGACCTCGGAAGGATGCAAGGCCAAGTCAACCTCAAGCCGGCTACCTGAACCAGCTTTCGCTGGGATCAAACTCAGGTTGTGAGCAGAGGGCTCCGACTACAGTACTGCAGCTTTACCACTCTGCGCCATGGGGCTCTTATTGCCAGGTAGGGGACATATAAACTTTATAAAGGACACAAACACACACACTCAGTCTAATCCACATCACTGGCTTGTTGAGCTTTAGCCAACAGAAGGAAGAGAGACTGGCTCAGTAGCTCTGCTGTGCAACTGAGAGAGCCTGGCAAAGCTAGCTCTCCTTCCCCCACTTCCTCCCCAAGTGGGGAGCTTTGCTCTGTAGCTCCTGTGCAATTGAGCAAGTCTGGCAAAGTAACTGTGATACAGAAGGAAGTATGAGAGGGAGAAGGAAGCAGAGGAAAGTGAGCTGCTTGCAGGCCTGATAGGAGCTCTCTGTGGGCCTGATTTGGCTCCTGGGCCACATGTTTGACACCCCTGCCTTAGACAGTTTCACTGCGTAAGATACATTAAGAACAAAGACAAAGAAGCTGGAGTAATCCAAAGGCAATTTTGTTTAAATCTGAAAAACGAATACCTGGAAGTAATTCTGAGGAGAAATGTAATTTTAAAAACTTGCAGTAACCCAGGGATGAGAATATCTAAATTTATAACAGGTGACAGTATAAGCCAACATGTAACAGATGTTAATTAAAGCATGCCACCTGTTTTTAAAATGTGTGGTTTAAAACTGTTTTAATTATTTATTAATGTTATACAGATGTGTTTTAGATACTTTTGTGATCTTCCCTGCGCCTGCTTGTGAGGAGGGTGGAATATAAATTGGCAGAAATAAAGGGAATTTCTCTTAAAGGAACATTACAAATGTACGAACCCAAACTCAAACTTTAAGCCACTTTTAATATTCCAAAGAACCCTGACCTTTATCTAGCAGCTGAAAAATATCAGATAAAAAGAATATGTAACAAGGAACACCAGACATTAGGTCCAAGATGTATTGCAGCTGAAGCTATGCCCTGTGTGCACCAGAAAAACGACCAACTTTAAACAGAAATATAAAGTAATCTTTTTCTTGAACAAACAAAGCCAAATATAAATTACTGTTTTCTAATTCTTTCATTCCCAAAACTTTACATTGGAGCACTAACAGGAGGATGCTAACTATGGGACTAAAGCAATGTTCCTTACACAGAAATATTTAACAGAACATTTTTACCTATAGAAATATTTTATAAAAGTACTGGAAGACAATAACACCTGATCCACAGTAAGGGTCTGTAGCTCAGCTGGGAGAGCACATGCTTTGCATCTATAAGCTCTTGGGTTCAACCACTAGCAACTACAATTAAAGCATCCCAGATAGTAAATGAGAAAAATACTTTTGTCTTCCTAAACCCTAACCTGGATAGCCCAAATCTCTTCAGATCTTGGAAACTAAGCAGAGTCGGTCCTCACCAGTATTTGGATGGAAGACCACCAAGAAATACCAGGATTGCAACACAGAGGCAGGCCATAGCAAACCACCTCTGACTACTTCTTGTCTTGAAAATCCTACAGCATTGCCATAAGTCGGCTGCAACTTGATAGTAGAAAAGAAAGACCCTCCCAACCATAGAAAATACTGAGACAATGGAACAATACTCCAAACACAGTATAAATCTCCTTCATATGTCCATACTCATACACAGTCATATATGGGAGTGTTCAAATTGGGTGTCTGCATCACAGCACCTCACAACAGCAGAGAACCCCAGGGAAACACACTTGCCTCTTGAATACTTACATACATTCCCATATTTTTAATCCATCTGATACAGTCATACCCTGCTTTCCCTATCAAATTGCCTCACGAAAGTTACATGTCTAAAAATGATTTCTAAGATGCATAGTTCAATGTCTGTTGTTTTACACAAAGAAAAACAGGTTCTATGAAATACTATAGCGCTCTGTTATGGCCTGGTGGAACACTGAGAAGGTGCCACTTTGGTAGAGGGTGAGAGCACTGGTATGAAACTGAAAACCAAAAATACTCAATGCTCACACATCAACAAATAATAGTACGCAATTACTGAAATGAAGATGGGTGTCCTCTATTCACAGCTCTTGCTTCCCGACTTTGCAGTAACTGGGTGCTTGACTACACAAACACCAAATTTCAGGTTTCAACTTGGTATGGAAATTTTCTTCAGGTGTGATACCCCTGGATATACAACTAATTGTGTGTATACACAAAAATTAAGCTTCTATTCCATAAGCAGAAATGTGTATTTCTCATCTCCTACTGAATTTCACCATATATGTAAGCCAAATTCCAGACCCACCTCAACAGTCAATATAAGGTATGACTTGCTTTGCTGGATATTATTATTCCCTGAATATTATTATTATTGAATATAAAAATGTAGTAAGCGTCCCATTTTCAGATTTATCCAGTATTTTGGCTCGTTTGTTTGGTGTAGCAACATCTTTACCGTCAAGCTTTGGCATAATACTAATTTCGCCTGTCTTCGGAAAACTTTAATCACATAAATAATTCTGATTTATTTGTAAGCTAAACCTTCCAACATTTGCTTTTTTGTTCCTCCATCAACCCAAACACATTTATTGTTGCCTGTCACTATAAGTATGCTTCAACTATGTAGTTTCTATTTATTTATTTATTATTTATTACATTAAGCTTTTATCCCACCCTCTCTGCAAGCGGACTCAGGGTGGCTCACAACATTACATTACTACCATTAAAACCAATAAAACATAGTTACATATTTAAATTATTTAAAACCTTTTCATGGTGCTGTGTTAATACAGTAAAATATAGGCGGTTCTGAAAATTCGGTGGTGACCACCAGTACTCTACTTGGTGCTCTATATGATGTCCAGTGGCAGCTCGCTCTCAGTTAGATATCGAAGGCCTGTTGAAACAATTTGGTCTTACAGGCCCTGCAGAACGTAGGCAGATCCCGCAGGGCCCTTATGGCCTCAGGGAGAGCATTCCAGAGTTCTGGCGCTGCCACCGAGAAAGCCCTGGTTCGTGTCATACGCAACCTGGCTTCTTTTGGTCCTGGGATGGACAGTAGATTTTTCGTCCCTGAATGCAGTGCTCTCTGGGGAATATACGGAGAAAGGCGGTCCCGCAGATAGACAGGTCCCTGACCATAAAGGGCTTTAAAGGTCAGTACCAACACCTTGAAATGAACTCGGAACACAACAGGACACTGGGGTTGTCAAACTCATTTGTTATGACAGCCAGATCTGATATAAATGAGACCTTGTTGGGGTCGGCCATGTATGACATAAAACATAATGCCAGGTAGCAAAGATATAAACTTTATAAAGGACACAGAGAAATACAATTAAATATTTTTTTTTTAAAAAAATAAAATAAAACATGCTTTAAAAGATTAGCACTCTTGCAATATTTTGTTTATTTAACAGTCTCTGAAAACTGATGCCTCCTCCTCTGAATTATAGCATTAAAATCTGGAGATAATTTCTGACCTGTAGCAATGTTGAATATGCTGTTCAGTTGCATACCTGTACCTTGCAAACCTACCGTATATACTCGAGTATAAGTCGACCCGAATATAAGCCGAGGCTTCTAATTTTACCCCAAAAATCTGGGAAAACTTATTGACTCGAGTATAAGCCGAGGGTGGGAAACGCAGCAGTTACTATTCCTGTGGCAGGTAAGGCCACAATGCTGCTTGCAATGAAAGATGAGGAGAATGGTGGTGCAGAACACAAATCAACAATACCAAGGCAGAAGTTATTTCTGGTCAGACTGAAAACACCAGTCCCAGCATGACCCCTCCCCCTTCAATGAGGAGAGCAGGGGGCGGCGGCTGCTGATGCTCCTCCTGCGGCCGCTCCACAACCACTCCGTTCATCCATCTATCCCACACTCTCTTCCTTCGCCCCCCACCGCCGCTCACCATCGCTGCGCTTGATCTCCACATAGATCCCTATCTGGATCTTGCCGAAGTTGGCCGCTGCCATCGCGTCATAGAGGGGGGAAGGAAGGGAGGCGAGCTTGTGATCGGGGCGCAGCCGGGTGAAGGGGGAAAAAAGGGGAGGGAGGTGGCAACAGCGGCAGCAACGGCAGTTTCTACGGGGAAGCGGGGAGGGGGAAAGGGAGGAGGAGAAAAAGGCGCCGGCCGGATACAACAGTTGCCAGGAGCTGCTGCAGCTGCGCACAACATGGAGGCGTCACGGCAGGACCGGCTGAAGGGGTGGGAGGAGCAGCAGCGGCGGATCTCCCTTGGCGCCCGCTGAGGAGGAGTTTGAGTGTGAGGTGATTGGGGTTGAGGCCGCCGCCATCGCCTTTCCCCCGCCTCGCAGATGGAGCAGCTCTTGCCACCTCCCCAATTTGCCCTTCTCTCCGGCTAATCCCGCTGTTGTGCAGCGCTTCCTTGACGGTCTGTCTCTCCGGGCTTCACAGCCTCAGAGGATGCCGACAGAAGGTTATTATTAGCACGGCGTTAAAAGGGAGTGATCAGCCGAAGGTTGCCAAATGAGGGAGACGACAGGGAGAGTTGAACTCCAGCTTTAGCTGTCCTTGGAATTCCGGGGATGCGGGCGGAATAGTGACTTGAGTATAAGCCGAGGAGGGGTTTTTTCTGCCCAAAATTTGGGCAGAAAAACTAGGCTTATACTCGAGTATATAGGGTACTTTTGATTTATTGACATTCATTACAGAAAACTCATGGTCACTGCTTTAAGCCTAAAACCCAGAGAAAAACATGACATGGCTGGGCATCTCGAGCTTTTGTACATAAGTTGCTTCATATGTCTTGAAAATCCTACAGGAGAGCCAGTTTGGTGTAGTGAAGAGCCAGTTTGGTACAGTGAGTAAGTGTGCAGACTATTATCTGGGAGAACTGAGTTTGATTCCCCACTCCTCCACTTGCAGCTGCTCGAATGGCTTTGGGTTAGCCATGGCTCCCATAGAAGTTGTCCTTGAAAGGGCAGCTTCTGGAAGAGCTCTCACTCCCCCACCCACCTCACAGGGTGTCTGCTGTGGGGGAAGAAGATAAAGGAGATTGTAAGCCGCTCTGAGTCTCTGATTCAGAGAGAAGAGCGGGGTATAAATCTCCGGTCTTCTATGTTGATCAAGAACATGTGCAGGCACCATGACACAGACTGAAGGAAGGATTTAATACAGACTGGAGAATGCAAAACAAAGAAAACACCACCTTAAGCTAGTATGACCCAAACAAACTGATTCCCCTGCTTGCTCCTGAGAAAGGCAACAGGTATTCCCACTTCTGGGTTTTATACCTTTTGTTATAATCACATCCTCCTGCATGGATAGGTCACATGCTCCCCCCCCCAAAAAAAAACTTGCAGTAAGCCAATTAGATGATATCTTTTGTAGGAGACACCCTTTCCCGCCCTCTGGGCCTTTGTGATGTGCTGCCTTGTTGCCTCTCTGATTAGAGAGTGTTTGTCCAAAGGGACTGCCTGATTTTGGAGCGTAACTGAAATTGATAACGTGGGACTGAGATGAACGTCATAATACGCTGAGAAATGACACCTCTAGCAAGACTTCCAAGCGATTGGAGAGGCGGAATCCCTCAAAGACAAAAACCAACCAAATAAAAACAGAACAAAGGAACAAAAACCCCAGTCTGCAAAGGAAATATGCTGGGTGAATTTGGTCTGGACACCTCACTGGCTTGTTGTTATTCCTCATCTAAATCGTTCACATTGCTTTTCTACTGAGAAAGAATGGATCATGATGGCATGGATACAGGGAAAAGGAGGAGGCAAACCCAGTTGCACCCAGGAGAGCCCTGGCATAACAAGCCAGCAACACTCTCTCCTCTGTAGCAGCAGGAGTGGCCAAACTGTGGCTCAGGAGCCACATGTGGCTCTTTCACACATATTGTGTGGCTCTTGGAAGCCCCCACCACCCCATCAGCCAAATTGGAAAAGGCATTTCTCTCTTTAAATCACTTTTCCAAACTAAGCTCTCCCTCCACACCTTCCTCCCCAAGAGAAAAGCTTCAGTCAATAGAGAAAACAGAGATTTTACTCTGTAGCTCCTGTACAATTGAACAAGCTTGGCAAAGCAAGCTGTGATGCAGTGGGAAGCATGCTGGTTATTCTAGTACCACACTGACCCTTGCAAAAGTCCTCAACAGCGAGCTGCTCACAGGCCTGATAGGGGCCCTTCGGGGGTCAGATATGTCCCACAGGCCGCATGTTTGACATCTCTGTTCTACACCATTTAAACTTGCCATGTTTAAATGCTTATGCTTTGTTTCATCTGTTTTAGATTTCTGTTTTCAGACTGCTGTAGTCCAAACCCTATTGTTCTGTTCATTGGATGCTGACTGTATTCGACTTACAATCTGTAACTGCCTTGAGTCTCAGTGAGAAAAATGGACTATATAGAATGCAAATAAAAAAGCAGATCTGCCAAAATGTAATAATTTAACATTAGAAAGAAATTTAAAAAGCTTGACTGAGCTATGATTCCAACTTCTATACAGGGCTTTATTTTTTTAGAAAAAGCCCAGCAGGAACTCATTTGTATATTAGGCCACACCCCGATGCCAAGCCAGCTGGAACTGCGTTCCTGCTCAAAAAAGCCCAGCTTCTACACCTTTGAAGTCCATTATCATATAGCAATTGTTCCCAACCCCTCTTCAGATTCCCCTGCTATTCTTTACTTTTTCTAGAATCTATGCCAAACCTAAAGATCACCAACTGCCAAAAAATAAACATGAAAAATAAACAGGTTAAAAATTACAAAATCAACTTAAAAATAATTTTAATAGGTTCATTAATTTAGTAAAACTACAAAGAGTACTGAAGGGAATATTTCATTCTTTTTGTTGTTGTTAATGAAGTCTAAAGTCCACGTGATCTATAAATTATTATTATTGCAGGTGATAGTGGTGAGACTGGAATTTACAACTGGGTAACAGAAAAGAGCAGTTGGCAACCAAACCCAGCCATAATTTGTGGATGCCAGCATGTATGGCTGAGCAATTCTGAGTGGACTTGAGCTTTGAATCACCATTCCAGAAAATAGCACTGCCTATATTTCAGAAGGACAGTTCCATTAAGGTGTTGCAGCCAAGCAGCTTTGTGGCCTCTTAAAATGAATAAACTTACTATGACACAAGCTTTTTTCCTCTGGTAAAAGACGGAGGGGTCCCTCACTGACTGCTCAAAAGGTTACACTTGGATCATGGGAGCTGCACAGAGAAAAGCCATCTGTAATAAGCACTGTAATAAGTAGGGCAATTGGGCAAGACTGAGTAAAAAAGTTGGCTGGATTCAACCAAGGATTTTTAAACATCAAACCATTGAAAAGCCAGCAGAAACCTTACAAAAACCATCAGGAGGGACCTTTGTCCTTAAGAAGCAACAGAAGTACAGAAGCCATCAAAAGACTCTCTTTAAAAGTTTCCTCTCACGCCCCTTACACGATTCGGGAAAAAGTGGGACCTTCCTAATTTCCTCCAGAAGGCTGTTCCACAGGGCAGGAGGTGTAACAGAGAAAGCCCCTAAGAGGGCAGCAACAGAACATATCCTTCCAGGGTTTGAGATAACCCAAAGGTGCTATAGTGCAGTGCAAGTTGCTACACTGGCTTACATCCAAAGGTATGGTCCTTCAGATGTACTGAACGTCTTGAATGAGAAGAAAACAGAGTGAACGTTACTGCTTCAGCCATTAAAGCCAAGTACATTTTCCCCTAGATCAGCACCATTTTCTATTACAAGCACTTTTGCTGTTCTGAGCAAAATGCCATAGTGATGAAGGCTACATGGCTTATAAATATAACTTCAAAAAGGGATATTGTGTTCGGTAGTCTGTTTGAGAACTGGTTGCTTATTACACAGCTGAAGTCAATAAATGAGCACTCTGATGAGGAAAGAAACAAAAAAACCCAGTCTTGGAAAAATGAATGATAATCTTATGTAAAACAAGTTAAGAGATTTCCAGCCCCCTTTCCTGATACTTTGTAAATGCCAAGGAAAAGCATTCATACAGAATGCTTTTTAAAGTCATGCCTGCTGGAGTGACTTCCAGTACGATCTTTTTAATGTACGGGAGAAAACACACTCAAAGCACAGAAGACAGTAAAGCACAGTAGACGGTAAAGTCAACTGTAAGCACACATGTTTTCCATCTGATTTTTGTTTTTCCGTTATGTTTTATATGCAAAAAGCTTCTCTTTTAAATATAGCTGGCTACTGGATAATGCTCTTAGAAGATATTCACTTCAAAGGTTCATATGACTAGCCACCTGGAATTCTGAGTTTTATACCGGTTATACTGGAGTAAATTCAATAAGCTTTTCTGCTGATAAAAAAGGAAAAGTCCCGTCTGACTACACAAAAGATTATGCTGGGTATCATGAGACTTGTATGGACAACTGCTATGTGAAATGGTCTGTTAGCAGGGGAGTTTGCTGAAATTGAATAGAAAAGCTGGCTGTATTAACCCCACTGCAGGGGAACTAGAGAGGTGATGAAAAGTTTGATGCGTTTCTTGCCTCCAAACAGAACTGCCATGGGTGGAAAACCGGGATTCCTGTCCCCCTTAATTCACAAAACAAAAGTCTGTTTGACAATGAAAATGGTAGCAAAAAATTATTTTCTGCAAACAAGCAGCCTCCCTTTAGATCCTATCCTACAATTATAGTATTATAGGTGTTGTAAACTTAATCTCTAAGAAACTGGAAGAAAAAATTGCAATACTGATCACAGTTCTGACCCCCCCCCCCCGAGTTTCTCCAAAATTAATTTCAGATCCAGACTGTTATCCCAGATATTAAGGTTTGGCTAACAGACTAGATGGAGGAGGAACAATCAAAGGAGCTGCAGACTTGACAGTCACAGGTGTCACTTTGATTTAAGAGATGGAAGGAAGGCAAGATGCAGGAGCACTACGTTTTTAAAGAATCTCTACTGTGTCATTACTCTGCTTTCACAGCAGTTCACACAAAACAAGAACTGCTAACAATCACCAAAAAGCTCCCACAATTAACAGTAATTTATTCATGAATACAATTTACAATTAGAGACGGGCATGAACCAGAAAAATGGTTGTTTGGTTGGTTCAGGAGGTGCAGAACAGCCCCCTCATGAGGCCCTATTCCACATAGTCACCTACAACTGTAAGGGTAGGGTAGGGCAAGGGCACACAATGTATACAGGATCTGGGACAAAGGGCTGCTTGGAGCAATCCATTAGTAAGACAAATGATATATGAACATGAGTAGGCAGGGACCAATCACAGGACAAGGGCTTGGAATATCTGGAGGAAGGGTATGAATAGAATAATTATATTTAGACAATTCAGGAACCTCAGATATTTAGCTTTTTCTCATGAAGTGTGGTTCAACATTTATCTTAGGCTGCACTACTACAGTATGGTGGATTTTTTTTTTTAAAAATTATTGTGTGTTTATAACATTTAAGGTAGATGTAACTACTCTCAATAGATAAAATGAGATGTGAAAGTTCAAGGGGGAAAACTGGAGGGAAAGTTTTTTGCCCAATTCTCTGCCCCGCCCCCCCCCCGGAGGTCCAAAACTACTGACACACAATATTTTCAAGATTTTTTTTTAATTTAAATAATTTTGACAATTAATATGCTACAATATATTTAATAACACATTACTAAAAATTAAATTATTGAAATCCAACTATGCTGGCAGTCCTATCTATTATGACTCTATGACAGAGTTTGTCCAAATAATATACTTTCTTTTGTTTACAATAGAATTTGTTTTCAGGCTTCATATCTTTTCTTTTTCCCACTTCTCAGATGGCAACAATTAAAGATACATGTAGTATGGTAATCCCTAGGGTGTAGCAGTCTGCAGTTCTTTCTCACGTATGGGATATAACTGCAATTTTTCTTAAATAAAATGAAGAAATTTATACTTTTAAGTATAAACATGCCAAATAGTACAATCTAAGCTATCCATAAGCCAACCATATGCTAAGTTATAAATGATGTATTTTATTTTGTTATAGTACAATTAGTTTAGATTAGATAATAAAGTGTATGTAACATATATTTCAGTTTCCCCCAAAATTTAATTTACCACCCCTCCACTTCCCCCACAGTTTTTTCCTTCAAGGCTTCAAAATTTATAGAAATTTTGCATCTCTAAAAATGGTCCAAAGAGCCCCATGGCGCAGAGTGGTAAAGCTGCAGTACTGCAGTCCTAAACTCTGCTCATGACTTGAGTTTGATCCCAGTGGAAGCTGGGTTCAGGTAGCCAGCTCGAGGTTGACTCAGCCTTCCATCGTTCCAAGATTGGTAAAATGAGTACCCTTGCTGGGGGGAAAGTGTAGATGACTGTGGAAAGCAATGGCAAACCACCCCATAAAAAGTCTGCTGTGAAAACATTGTAAAAGCAATGTCACCCCAGAGTCGGAAATGACTGGTGCTTGCACCTTTACCTTTTTAAAAATGGTCAACTGAAAAACACTGTTAAATAGTTAATTTAAAATTCAAATGATTAATCATACCAGCATATATTTGCCCTGCAAATATATGCTGGTATGATTAATCATACCAGAAATTGAAGTATATGCAGTCATAGCAGAAATTGAAGTATATGCAGTCACTTCAGTTTTTAGATGGTACACACATGTACAGTAGGGCACCATCTTAGAAGAGACAAGTGGGCACCCACAAGACTCATGGGAGGGTCCCTTCTCTCCCAGCAGGATTGGTAATTGGATGAGAGACCACCAACTTTAGACTTTTCAGAGGAAGATGATTGCAAGCTACCGCCTCTTAATAATTTGCCTTGAAAACGCTATGGGGTTGCCATAAGTCAGCTGAAACTTGAAACTTCGCATGCACACAAAAGTACAACAATTACCAAGGAATTACAAGGCATAGTTGACAAGGCACATCTGAATTTCACAAAAGAAAAGCCTACATTGTAAATTGACAAAAAAAAATCATTTGTTGAAATACTTCAGTTTAATGAATAAAACCAAGCTTAGAATTTAAATGTAGTATAAAAAATGATGCCATTTAAAAACTCTATACCATTTATACAAGATTAAATAAAGAATACTGGGTTAACGTTAACAGAGCATTATTTTGGAACCACTGAAGAGAAGAGCAGGTTTAAAAACAATTCATCTCAAATTAGCAATCCTCAATAATCACAACAAAACCAATTTCGTTTTACTTAATTGTGAACTCAGTGTTTGATCACCACTCTGATTCAGGGCAGGATTCCGCCCTTTCAGCACACGAAGAGCCTCAATGCAAAGTATTTCAGTATTGTAGTACAAGCAGTAACCTCATGCTAACTAATGTTACTGCTATTGTATATGGAGCAGTACATTCAGCCATTGCAACTAAAGCAGACTCCTCCTGTGTTTCCGTTATGTGTGTGCAATGAGCTGCTGTTCCCCTGAAGAATATCACAAAGGAGCACTGCTTATATAGGGAGACTGGAAAACAGCAGCTGATATGTGAACGTAAGCATGGGGCATTCACTTACTGGCTGGATGCACTGCAGAACACCTGGCACAGTAGCAGACAGAAGAACAAAGAAGGGAAGGAAACTTAATCCAAAAACTGGAGTAAGAAACCTAAAAGGTTAATACGCAATTAAAGGGCTGAACATTAAAAACAAAGTGTAAAAAAAAATCATAAATCAACATATATGTATTTATTGTTGAAAGCTAAAACCATTTAAGGGCCCATCATAAGCCTCTATCCTATGTAAAATCATAAAACCTCAATGGGAACCCACTCAACTTGACCTGACACGTTTTGACCTAAACTGGTCTTCTTCAGAGGTCAGAAAGGTAAGTACACATATTGGCTCATAATACAGAACAGAATAATATAGAACAATGCTGGACCACAAGGAAATTTAGTGAAGTGACAAAGGCTTAGAGATATTCTTAAGGCCTCTTGTTCTATAGCTTTATGTCTTAATTAAGAGCATAACTATAGCATTCAGTGTTTTTTTGTATGCCACGAGGTCCAGAATTGATTAAGTAAAGTTGGAGCCTATGTGACAAGTTGTGTGTCAACTCTTGGCACATAGGCTCTGACTTTATTTGATCAATTCTGGACCACATGGCATACAAAAAAACACTGAATGCTATAGGTATGCTCTTGATTAAGACATAAGGCTATAGAACAAGAGGCCTCAAGAATATCTCTAAGCCTTTGTCACGTCACTAAATTTCCTTGTGGTCCAGCATTGTTCTATTGTTTTTTTCTGTTCTGTATTATGAGCCAATATGTGCACTTACCTTTCTGACCTCTGAAAAAGACCAATTTAGGTCGAAACGCATCCGGTCAAGTTGAGTGGGTTCCCATTGAGGTTTTATGATTTTACGTAGGATAGAGGCTTATGATGGGCCCTTAAATGGTTTTAGCTTGCAACAATAAATACATGTATGTTGATTTATGATTTTTTTACATTTTGTTTTTAATGTTCGGCCCTTTAATTGCACAGTAGCAGACAGACCAGCGACAGAGAAAGAACCTTGCAATACATTCTGTACACTCTTTTCATTCTGCTCTTTGATTGCAGAATGGGCAGAGTATCAAGCACTTTTCTGGCTGAAACAATTTAATTTTAAAACATTTCTATGCCACCTTTCTGCCCAACACAGGGTTGCAAAGGTGGTGAGCACTGAAACATGTAAACCTTAAATTTATTAACCCCACTGTCTCAATTATTAAAAACGTGCAGAAAATCCCTGGGGTCCTATATGATTCCTCAGTTTAATTGAAGTAGCTCAAATAACAAGGATCTTAGCGTGAGAGAAAAAAATATTCTATGTCTTGCCATGTGCATCAAGTTATAAAACTGATACTTTATTTCATTAGGGAAATATGCAGACACCTTAAAAAGAAGCAGAAAGAATGGCTGTTATTTTTTGCCCTTATATCCATGTAGTTAAAACTGGAAGTGAATCATATTTTGAAGGACATTACGTTCCTTGGAAAAATTCAAACCAGGAAAATATAGTGGATAGACCATTCAGTTTTTGCTACAACCAGATGAAAAGAATTATATATAGAATATAGAAAATATAAAAAGAATTAAGGAAAACAGAAGAAAATGAACCATTAGTGAACAGAACATTAGATTATTAGTTATGAGAAAAAGACTTTTTTTTACATTTGCCCTTGATGGTGGTAATATTGTTTCAAGATGTCTGAGCAGCATTATGTCACTATGGAAACCAGGAAACGTATAAATGCAAAAGGCTGTTTTTCTACATATGGTGAAGATATTTTTGCCATGCTACATCAGAAATCTACTTTTCTGATAGAAATGACTAGAAATAATTTACATGTACATCCACTGCAAAATATTTTGAATAAACCATTTATGCTTGGTTTTGGAAAAATCAAAACATGCATTCTAGAACCAGATATATTAACCCAGTAAGATATAATACTGAAGCCTGTGTGGATGCTGTATGGGCATATAAAATAAAGTAGCTAGTAGCCTTTCTTAAAAGAAACTGTTTCCTCATCTTGTGAAACTGGTTATTTGATTTAATTTTTTCCTTGTAAATTACTATAGTTCATTATATTCTGTGAAAAATTATGCTTTAGGGGATGGTGAGTATTTTGCTTTGACCAGAAAGGCTCACAAAACTGAAAGATGGCACTAATTCAATATACTAGAGACTTCAAGGAGATGGCAAATTGTCTTCTGTGGACCACTCAAGAAGAAGAAAAAAGAAGAGGGGTTGTTTTTTATACCATGCTTTCCCCAAGGAGTCTCAAAGTGTCTTACCATCACTTTTCCCTTCCTCTTTACATTACAGGCACCTTGTGAGGTATGTGGAGCTGAGAGAGTTCTGAGAGAATTGTAGCTGGCCCAAGGTCACCCAGCAGACTTCATGCGGAGGAGTGAGGACTCAAACCTGGTTCTCCAGATTAGTGTCTACTGCTCTTAACCACTACCCCACTCTAGCTCTCAATCAGTAGATCCTCTGAAAAGCAACCTTGCGAAAGAACATCAAGGTCCTACAGAAATATATATGTTCTCTCCAAAGAACATCAGAGAACCACAGTTTGAGACAACCAATTAAAGCCACAAATTCAATCAGAGTACCATAATCAGCTTGAAACCCAGACTAAAAGGAGCCTTGACAAAATCTACATGACAAAGCCATTTTAAACATTACCTCTCCACAATTACACCAATACGCAGACCAACCTGCTGGAGCCTTCAAAGATTGTGTAACATATAAATAGCTGTGAGAATGTCTTTTCCTACCTTCTGTACTGACTGGAAAGCTGACAAACATGATAGTGTCACAACCTAGTTGCCTGAGGTGGAAGAGGCATCTCATTGCTTATTTGTTACAACATACTTTCTCAGGGAAAAAAGATTAACTGGGAAAAAATGTAAAACATGAAGAAGCCCATAGTCATCTTCTCCAAAAGCTACATGTAACCTGCTGGAAAGATGTATACTGTTTCAGCAGGGTCATGGGAAGCTAACATGACTTTTTTTCCAGAATAGCTTTAAATCACCCAGTATATCCCAAGAAACAAGATTCAAACAGAGAAGCTTCTAAACGCCACAAGCAGCCTCTGGATTTAATACACAGTTGGTCTTAGCCAAAAGGCCAATAGCAATCTGGATATAACAATAAATAAGAAATCTCATATTCAAGGCACAACGGACAGAGAATAAGCCATCACTAGGTAATGGTACTGGTAAATGCCATTTTTACTGGTGTGTGTGTGTGTGTAAAAAAGAAAAAAGCTGAACAACTTCAGAGAACAAGTTGATTACAATGCATCAGGGTCTGGCCTATTCAAGAAGTAGAAAATAAGTTTCAGATTTACTCAATCTGTAGATACAGGCTTGGCCTCAACTTCATTCAAACTAGTATCTTGCTTCAGAATGCTACAAGGCCATTATTATGTGCAGAATTGTGCTCTTAATTCTTTGATGACAGGAAGTAAAGGTTATTACTGATTTTATTATTTCTTTTCTGAAATTACAAAAACCCAGCCCCCAAGTCAATTCTCATCAATAATATGTGTGGGCAAAATGCTGCTAGATAGTAAACAGGCATCATCTTCGTCATGTTATCAAAACATATTAATCAAGACACATGTTTAGGGCAGATCTGCAGATCATGGCAACCATGTGGAAATCTATTTCATAGGCTTCTGTATTATCAGACGGCCAGAACAACAGCTGTGAGTGTCTCTTTCCACACACAAAGTACTTACATGGCATGGAAAATTCTGGGCAATCCATGAATATATGAAGCTGCCTTATACTGAATCAGACCCTTGGTCCATCAAAGTCAGTATTTGTCTACTCAGACTGGCAGTGGCTCTCCATGGTCTCAAGCTGAGGCTTTTCATGCCTATTTGCCTGGACCCTTTTTAGTTGGAGATGCCAAGGGTTGAACCTGGGACCTTCTGCTCACCAAGCAGATGCTCTACCACTGAGCCACCATCCCTCCCCAAAGGTAGTTGCACATTATGGCCATTTTATAGAACAGCCAGCAAACAGAAGCCTTTCAACAGGTTCCACAGCGAGAGAATGTAAAGGCTGGCAAAACATAGGCAAATTAAAACTATGGTCAACAACATAAAATTTTGATTTGGAACAATCCCACTATAAACACAAAGGCAAAATTATAGTTGTCTTGTGGCCTGAACAGCGAAATTTAGACCCCGATGAACCAAACCAATATTGAGAAACAGTGGAATTGAACAAAGTTTGTATTCTCCTTAAGGCAATACCAGAATATTATGAAAGAAACCCTCAGTAGCATTGACCTTTTGTACAGGATGTAGTACTTGGGAAAATTATCCCAGCCTACTGAAGCGGACTTCGATGCACTTGACATCAGGTCCTGCTATCTGTATACCATTTTTGGTTCTGCCTCTCTTTCAATAAGTTCTTACCAAAATCATTCTGTGAAAGAGAAACTCTGTGCAACAAAATCTGTACATGATCCCAAAGTACTTTCTTTCTGGTTGACTATAGTCCAGAGATGAGTGGGAGCTAAACCAAAAATAGAACGAGTCGAAATAAAACTGCATAAAGCAGCAAAGAAGTAACTGGGCTGTCCAAAGTACCAAGGATTTCTTGACCCATAAACATATGAACATATGAAGCTGCCTTATACTGAATCAGACACTTGGTCCATCAAAGTCAGTATTGTCTTCTCAGACTGGCAGCGGCTTTGGGACCCAGTTCCCAAACAGTTCTCAAATGCTGTCTGTCACAGTGGACAGAGTAGCAGAAGTCACTGGTAAGATGAGACTTTGGAGACTGTTGTTCAGCAAACGAATCCCATTACAAAAAAAACCAAACTGTGTCCCCCCCCCCGGGGGGGGGGGCGGGAGAGACCAAGGCAAAACAAAACAAGCACAATTTGTGAAAAGGACCAAATTGCTGGCCAGTCACAACAACAGGAAAATTAAATATCCACCAGTTTTACCAAATGACAGCTCCACCCACCATTTGTACATCATGTCTTCTAAAGACCCGTCTCTCTTCCCTTTGATGGGAAAAAAGGACCATCACTGAAAGGATGAGTTTGTGGGATGTTTGCAGGGTTAGTAGGGCATTTTCACTGGACTGAACTGATGTGTGGTTTTGTAGCGAACTTTCCAACTTGCAGATATTTTCCTGACCACAGTATGCAGTGTCCAGAGATGCTTACAGTCATTGAACATATTTACATAGCAGAGAGATACGCTAGGTCTTTTAAACCAAAGTAAATTCAGCAAATCTGAAAGCATCCAGCATGCTATGAGTGAGAGTAAGCAGAAGTACGCATCAGAAAGGCTGGTCATGATATGCTTGTTCCAGTTTTCAAGAGGTATCTTTTGAACTGCTGTCCAGACGACAGACAATTCAGGCCCTAATGAGAACAGCACCAGTTTTCTTCAGCACTGCAATGGGAATGACAGCCCCCAAAGTGGAATGACAGCCCCTGGGACTGGAATTTGCGCTCTCTCCATTAACGTCCACCTGCTATTGGGCAACCCAAACTCCCAGGGGCAAATATTCCACCCTGAGGGCTGTCATTCCAGTCCTAGAGCAGTTTATCTGGTCCCAGGGATCTTCACTTGACTCTGGGGGCTGTCATTACAGGCCCAGAGCAGATTTCTCAAAATCCTTTCTACACTATCATTGCAACTTTTCTATCCTGTAATGTATTTCAATGGTGCTCTTGCACCTGATTCCTATTATATCATAGGGACCTTCAGGCATATCCCCTAATGGACATTCCTGTCATTCCTTGTAGTACATCCCCTGCTAACACTGTTCGTTTCAAAGGTCAACCAAATCCAGGGTCTGGGGCAGCAGTCATAGATCATAACACCACCAAATCTGCACAGAACACAATCCTCCCTCTCCTCTCAAGATCCCCTGAATTTCACGTATATTCAACAATGGGGCTCATTTTTACTGGACCCTGACGTGAGTTTCCAAGCACATGCACTGCAGACACAATTTTTTTTAATGGATAGCCAGTTCCAGGCTCTGCCAAACCATAGGGACCCCAAGTATTTGAATACAAGATGGAAAACACAAGGGTAGACCATCAAAAAATTCACAAGTACCAGTAGCCATCAGTCTACTGCAACATAATCATAGTAAATACAGATAATGAAATAGAATTTGTAGTCACAATTCAGATACAAGTAGTAAGAAATAAATATCACAATCCAGGAAACATTCTTCAATGGTAAACATGAATCCAACAAGAGACTCCTCTGTGCTCCTTCATATTAGTGTCCAAAAGACCGCCTAAAGTCCAAAGAGAAGACAGAGGACATCCCACAGAAATTTCTACAGCCAATACATCCTTCCCAGGTATACAAGATGCTTCAAAACAATTCTTGATCAGTTATACAGCTGAAAAATGGAACTCAATTTCCACACTATAGGCACAGCTCATATCTCAAATGGAATCTCGAGGTTCTGGGCAACAGTCACTGAAGAGAATGCCAAAGGTGATTGGCTAGAACCACTCTGTGCTCCTCCCTCGCAAGGATCCAATAAGTTGGAAGAATGCCATTGCCAACTTGGTAAATACCTGAACTTGAAAACTCAGGGGGCGGGGTTCAGTAGGGATGTTCCATTTCAGTAAGAATCACAGGTCGCTAATACTGTTCTGGGAAACAAATGTAACAACCTGTTACAGTGATTTCCATGTATAATTTTGGGATTCCATTACATACACCTCTGTAACGCCACCATTAACTGACAGCAGGCCAGACACCCCAACTTACTACTTCTGGGCAGGGCTACAGGACCTATATGGCGAAAAGAGGACATATGTTCTGACTAGAGAGAGTAGTCCCATCTAGCTCTACAAGGTCAAAAAAGAAAACTGGGACAACAGTGAGGGCAAACTGCACATATACATAGGCATCATGTATTATAAAACAGAAAAGGGAGTCAAACAAGGATGCACTCGACAATTATTTGGATGTGCTAAGTAGTAAAGTGACTGCTGCATCTAGACATCACGATAAATTGGTTTGTTTATACCAGAGTTTGCTGTACAAACCCTCACCAGTCTGCCAGACATACATAACAGACCATAGTCTGTAAACCTCGGTTAGTCAGCTACTTTTTTCCTTTCCTGCTTCCATGAAAAATGCTTGGGATGCAGTGCCAAGTTCATTTGCACTGCCAGGCTGCTGCTACATATACCGTCTGCCTGTTATTGGTCAGCCACAATACATGTTAGACAAATCAGGTAGGAGAGCAGGGTTAACTCACGCCTTCTCTTCCTTCCTGGAAAATCCCTGGAAATTTCTAGTCCAAATCTTTTATAGCTTACTTCTCCCTCTTGCAAACTGTCAGTCAGCCACCCCTCTCCTTTCTGTCTAGTCACTCCACTACATACAAAAATACATCTCCTAAGCCACATTTTAAACAAAGTAAATCTTCTACAGTTCTCCTCCCATTTTAATTTAGAAAATATGTCATTTAAATCCCCCCCCAGGAGGCTGAAGTATGAAGCACAATCCTACTTTGTGAGACATCCCTATGGGAGGGGCATGGAGAGAATAAAGGGGCAGAGAGTCCTTAGAAAGCACCACTGACAGCCAAATGCAACTGGAACAGCAAGACTTTCTGTCAGTTGTGCTCCCCTCTCCAGGTACAGGAAGATTAAAGGTGTAAGCACCAGTTGTTTCCAACTCTGGGGTGACGTTGCTTTCACAACATTTTCATGGCAAACTTTTTTACAGGTTAGTTTGCTGTTGCCTTCCCCAGACATTTACACTTTACCCCCAGAAAGCTGGGTACTCATTTTACCAACCTCAGAGGGATGGAAGGCTGAGTCAGCCTCAAGTCGGTACCTGAACCCAGCTTCCACCGGGATCAAACTCAGGTCATGAGCAGAGCTTGGCCTGCAGTACTGCAGCTTTACCACTCTGCGCCATGCCTTAGAGGCCCCCAAACTGTATTCAGGATGTCATAAGAAACCACAGTTCAGAATCCAAGCGAACAAACTGGGATTTCTGTACTCAGAAAGCACAAGAAACTACAATTAACAAGCAAGGTAATAGTTTAGAATTCCATTTTAGAATCCATCCATGAACTGTAAAACACCTTGAATTCAGAAATCACACTAAATCGGGGTTTAAACAAAATTAAAATTAATGTGTCTGAATTATGTTCTAGTTCCAATCTCACTTCTGCCACGCACTTACAGAGGAAGCCACTTTCTCATAAACCCACCCCCTTCACCCTCTGAACTGTAGGAACAACAACTACTATCCAATCTTCATGGGGATGTTTGTAAAGATTACAACAAAATATATGCAACATGCCTTGTATCCTCTAAAAATTTATACTAATGTTTGTCATTATGGCTGCACCCAAAAGGCTCCTGAAAAAATACATATTTGTTGGCATTTAACAAGTTTGTTGTTAGGATAAAATAAAGGAGAGAAGAATTATGGAAGTCACTTTGGGTCTCTGCTGGGGAGAAAGGTGAGGTATGTGTGAATTAAGTACTCTGTTGTCAATTATTGAGGCAATGGGTATGAACTTGACTTGATGCTAAAATGCCATTCTGAGAGCAGTATACAAACACAGCCAATAAACTGCGAATATGCATACTGGCGAAAAGATCTTTAGGAAGTTCACTGAAACTGGTTGGCTTCCCATTTCATGTGGTACACTTTCAAAAGACATGTCAAAGTTCTGCTTGAAATCTGACTAACAGTTAACACTATCCTATAGATGTTACCTGAATATCAATATTTAACACCATGACAAAAAGTTCCCAAGTCTAGCTTCAGCTACTCCTTCAGCAGTGCAGTGTCTTCCCCCCCTTGGTCAGGGGTGACAATTCAGCTCAGTGTTATTCCTTTGGTGCCCCGCTTAAGACAATCTACTTACCACCTCTGTGGAAGTCTCTTCTGTGTCCACCTCTGGACACCATGAGAGCTTCTAGAGGCAAGATAGGCTTCCACCTGAAGATTTTACCAGTCTGAACTGCCATAGATCTTTCAGAAGCAGGAAGCGCACCCATAAGGGGTAGAGAAGAAGGCTATGAGGAGGGCATGACTGCCAGTCTGAGTGAGGTTCCACCTGAAAGATACTTCCTGGCCTTTAATCAGGTTGATCCCTTAAGCAGATGTCAGTACTGCCAAATCATAGCCCAAGTTACAATTTCTATATTTGTGAGTACTAAATTAAGAGGTCTGTTTTTTGTTGAACTTTCTCCCATCGACACTTGCTTCTAGGCCATGCATCCTCAATTGGTTAGAAAGGCATGAAACACACCTAATACAAAAGCCCTTAGATCTAACAAATTGAAGTTCTTGAGACTTATTTCTACTGAAATAACCTCTCATTTTACAATGAGCAGATTTTAATATAGTTATTATCACAAGGCAGTTCTCCTCATCTTCATTTTATCCTCATGACAACTCTGTGATGAAGGTCATACAGTAAGCTTCCCAGCAGAGTGGGAATTTGAACCTGTATCTCCCCACGTCTAGCCTAGTCAACGGTTCTAACCACTAAAGAACACCATATCTAAATTGTATTCTTACTTCTTAGTTCACATGAATGCTGTTTGAGTTGCATAGTTTTGCCTTTCATTTACTGTCATCTATGGAGGTATATGTGGCATCCTTATTGCCTAGTTAGCGTTGTATCACACACAGCAACTTATTGTACTTTCATTATCAGAGTGTGTGTCAGCAAGCTCATCTGTACATGCTAAAAGTTTAACATGAAAGAATTTTTCAATTTACAACCATAACACTGCATTATACAGCACCCTTATTCAATCATAAGATTTTTAAAACTAATAACCTGTCAGTACTTTCAAGATTCTCTTTCAAAACATCCAATTTAGGATTGTGCTTCAATTTGTACTTCAGTGACCTTCTGTGTCTTCAAATAATATTTACTGTAAGATTACAGCAGACAAATTAAAAAAAAGTTTACACATGATAATACAGGCTCAGTGAGATAAGTCAGCTATAAATATATCCATCTAAGGATACAAGGAAAAATAGAGTTTCACTGAGATAAGCTAATTATAAATATATTCCATCTTATAACTGAAACAGTATGTATAGATTCCTAACCTAATAATATATTTTCCTAAAGAAAAGCTCCTGGGTCACAGTTTGCTTATTATGACTGCTCAATTAATACACACACACACAACTCCTGCAGAAATAAACCTAGCCATCTTAAGTGCCTATTAATGTAGTAGTTCTTGGACTCAGAACAGCAAACTCTGAAATATTTTTTTTAGTGGGACCCACATCTTTTTGCAATTACTCTACCTTCTGGGACCCACTTGCAAAGTAATTCTACACTACTTCCCCCTTCCACAACAAAAAAAGTTGGAATTTCATATCAGTTAACAAAGAACAGGCTTACATTTTATTGTTCATGTTTAGTATTTCTTAATATATGAAATTACTGAGCAACAGGCATGTCTTGGTGATTCTGCACATGGCTGTAGTGGTTACAGTGATGGACTAGGATCCAGCAGGCTAAGATTTAAATCCCTACTCTACTATGAAGCTTCATAAGGGTGAACTTGGACCAGTCATTATCTCATCCTATCCTATCTCTCAAAACGGAGGAAGGGAGAACAATGTACATCACCTTGAGCTCCTCAGAGGAAAGGGTGGGTTAAAAAAAAAAGTACCAAGCCAACAAATCCAAATTTGTCACTGAGCCTCCCCTGCTAGCTTATCCTGTTCCTCCTCTTTGCTTCACAGCATACGGGCAAGAGAGCTTAACCCACTTCTGAGTCCTGTCCTGTACTTTGACAACTATCGTCTCAGCATTCAGCAAGTTCCAGTTTGTTAGTTTAAGTACTGTTTGGGGTGTGTGTGTGTTTAGAACTGCAAGAGGGAAAGCAGAAACCAAGTAACATTCTGTATAACATATTAGTGGGGGGAGGTTGTAGAGGAGAAGAGAAATAAAGGGGGGGGGGGATTACAATTTGTCCCATGAAAACCTGTGCTGATAGGGAGCAGGCCTGGTTCTCAGAAACTAGAATCACTTGGGATGAGAAGCCAGCGAAACTCCTGCTCCATTGGCGTCCCCAAATATTCATATTTACTTCCTTGAAAGAGAGCGAGTGGTTGTAAGTCACTCTTATGGGGGAAACAACATTGCTGGGACTTAAGTTCAATCTCTCAGTGAAACCAAAATCTGATTTGAACTCTAGCCTCAGCTTTGGTCTCAATGATTAGGATTCCACAGGGAGTACAAAATGCCTGCAGACATCCACTGCATTCTCAGGTCCCCTTACAATATGCCTTCACTTGCAATACTTCATTGGCATTTTGGGAACCTAACCAGGTTGAAAAGCAGCATAAATATATTTCAAATAAATAATTTTTTTTGCTAGAAAAGTACTTAAGCATGAAGGAAAGAGGGGTATTGTATTTGCATGTGCCTTAGCCATTTCTGACCCATCTGCCGACTTCTTTTTGCCATAATCCCACCATATTTTCTTTATGTTATCCTACACATGCACACTAATACACAGAGGGCAGTCTATCAATGGAAAGATTGCAGGGAGGAAATTTTTCCCCAGTACAAAGCCTAGTATAGCACTATAAAAATGACAAGGAAAGTCTTGTTTTTGGTGGTGACCAATCAGACTGGTGATACACTTCCAATCTCACAATTACTGCATTATTTTCTTAAATGCATTTATTTTAGGAACCAGCCCTGTAGGTGGCTGAATATACTCAGGAACAGTGTTCCCTATAAGCTGAGTTAGCATGAATTAGCTCACAGATTTTTAGCCTTGATCATTTTTGTCTTAGCTTAGGAAGGATGATTCCAGAGCACACTAATGTATGCAGTAGCTCACAACTTTAATGTCAGTAGCTCACAGAGTAGAATTTTTGCTCACAAGACTCTACAGCTTAGAGGGAACATTGCTCAGGAATCAAAATATATAGCCATTTTTTTCTTTAGACCAAGCCCATGAAGATTTCAACAGCTGGCTAAATGCACATTTTGAGTGGCTTCACTCACCAGTTCATGGAACCAAGAAAGTGAAAGAAGTCTTGATTCAAAAGCTAACAATGTTGGCATGGATGAGGAAAGGGCTGCCAACACCAAATCTTCTGATTGATTGATTTGGGATGACCATCAGTACAACAATGGCATCTGGTGTACTTGTATGTGTTTTTGTTTTAATCTTCCTTAGCACTAAACTAAATGAAATATATATGTGACAGGTTAACCTGACAGGATAACCTGTAACATTTTTTAAAAATATAGCATGGAGAAAAACTACATAGAAATTTACTAGTCCGGACATTTCAGTCATTCAGCATACACTCTTTTTTCCAAGCAAAAAATTGTCCACCATTTGCCAAGTAATGAAACTGCATATTTTGATGACACAACTAAGGGGAATTATTTATTTTGTATGCATTCTCTACACACAATTCAGCATGCGTTCTTTACACACAATTCAGCATTTGAGGGGACAGTACAGAGTGAGCATATATATGCCCAACCTCAACTCTTGGGTGAAACTTTGTTAAAAAGAGGTAAATCGTAAGTTTTTCTGCGCAATTAAGTACCCTAAGAAACATGCAAGCGTTGCCATTTAAAGTATGTATTTTGAATAAATTACAAAATTTCTTTTTGTAGAAATTTGCCAGAATATAATAGCATCAAAGTCTAAAAACCAGAATACAGAAAAGGTAGCTTTCCTTAACATTTTTAATTCAGAGTGTAAAGGCTCATGCCTTATCAAACTCTATTCAGTGTGTCTCCACAGTGCAAACTTAAAACCAATTGTTTCAAGTCTTCTTTCCATGCACCAAGTATACAGCTTGTCTGTCTATAATCACAGCATGATATTAGTAAAATCAGAGAAGAAAAGGGAATACTTCTAAAAATATATTTGTAAGGAAGGTGCGTGGATTAAATGCTCACAGATAAATATATAACCAGCTCTCTATAATATGTGAACTGCTCAAAGAAATTGCCAATAATCTTACAAGTGTTTGAAACAGAGAAAATGGAAGAAATTTTAAAAATGTAGACATTACCAGACATTTAAAAAGCAGTTCTCTATAGCCCCTAGGCAGCAACACGTATTCCTGTCTCTACATTAAGAGACAGCAATATAAAACTCTTTAGAATTCAGAATGTTAGTGGCATTCTTCCCCCTTCCCCAACACATTCCTTTAAATGCTTTCTAAATATACAGTGATTATCTTCCTTTGGATTGTTGGAAAGAATCTTTCATTCACTTTCCTGTTTGATTATAAACTAAGCAACAACTACAAAGAAACCCTCATTGTATACACAAAATCCTTTATTGCACTGTTAATGCTCCAAAGAACGGCAAGGAAAAGTGCTTTGCCACTCTTTCCTCTCCACCTCCCCCACCCCAAAACACCTTTCTGGGGTAGTGACTTCACATCCTTTGACATCAGCACAGCTTGAAAAAAAAGGGGGGGGATGGGAGCGTTAGGGGAGAAAGCAGCAAAACCTGTTTAACGATGCAAGCAAACCCTTCAGGATTCTTAACACTTAAGATTTCATGCAACTCCAATATCTACATCCCTGAACTCTGACAAATCTGCATCAGAACAAAAATGGATTCTGCTACAAAGGACTTCCTGCTTTCCTTATTTGAGAATCACAATAGCCTTTTATTAGAGAGCCACAGAAGACTACAATTCATTCAGAACACAAATAACTCACCTCGAATATGTAGAAGGGCCACAGGCTGGAATGGCCCGTTCGAATTGGCTGCGTCCACTACCATCCTGCTGCCCGTTTTATTACATGTCAACATCTATGCTTCAGCAGGAAAAGCAGTGTACTCCTTAAGGCAAGAAACCAGCCTCCATTTTAGTTAAAAAAAAAAAAAAGAAACTGAAGCTCTCTGCAGCTGGAGGGAACTGGCTAGTTAGTGATGTCAGCGGAGAGGGAGAAGCTGATTGGCTAACCTCACCAACTTAAAAATGTCTCTAAAAAGCTACAAATGAAAAGAGCTTTCTGTGTGGCTGTCACTGTGCATTAAGCCTGTACATTTGTCAGCAACCTTGTACCTCCATTCATCATCAGTAAATGAATGCCTAGGACACTGTTTGAAAATACAAGCAAGAACTCTTCAAACAAGTATAGCACGAAAACGGAGCGACACAATGCTTTCACTTGGATTTGTTTTAGTAAAGAGTACTAGCATTTTTTTCAAAGAGTATGTAAATACACTCAGCAGCAGACATCCACAGGCACATGGTGTCATTTTCTATTTCAGAGTTATTCACCGGAAATGCTCTTTGTAAAGAACTCTTTGTAGTGAACTCATGCCTGATTGTGTGCATCTGACTCCACGTTTAGCACAGCTTCGCTTGAGTTGTTGTTGTTTTTTTTTTTTAAATACTCTAGTTCTTCCCAAACAAAGGAAGCTGCTTTACTCTGAGTCAAACTATTGGTTTACCAAAGTTAATGTCTGCTTTAACTGGTAATAGCTCTCCATGGTCTTAGGTGAAGATCCTTCACCTCTAAAGCCCTACCTGGTTTGGGACCACCATAGCTGAAGGACTGCCTACTCCCTTATGAACCTATCCAACCACGTGGACAGCTTTAGGTGCCCACACCTCCTGAAATTAGAAAGGTAGCAACCTCAGAAGAGGGCCTTCTTGATCATGGCACCAAGACCTCTGGAATCTTCTTCCCAGGGATACTTGCCTGTCCCCATCTGTAGCCATCTTCTTTCAGCGGGTGGAGACTTTTTTTTGTTTCATCAGCCATTCCTTCAGTGAGCCCTCTTTCCTGCCCAGTGTTTTCATTGTAGTTTTAATGTTTTTGTGTATTTCAGTTCTACTTTTAATGATGTGCTTTTTAGGGGGGTGTGCTTCGCTAAATCTGAGCTTTAAAAATATCCAAACAATATCTTATCAAAGATTTCAGGTTTTCACGGCTGGTAACATCATTAGGGTTTGTAGAATCTTTTGGGCTCAAGTGCAGTGTTCTACTGGAGAAAGTTTTCCTTCCAGATGTTTCGTTCTCAGCTGCGGAGAACATCCTCAGTGGCGTTGCAGCCGGAGCAGGCGCTCTGACCTTCTTGGCTGCTGTGCATTGAGTGGGGCCAGGGCTGCTGGAGAGCTGCTATTTCTAGGCTGGAGAGGGTGTGATGAAAGGGCAATTGGTTTGTGGATGTGCCCATTGTTTGTGGGGCTTACCCTTCCAATCATTTTGAAGTTTGGGTGTTTTTTGAGGACAGGCACCAGCAGCTATGCTGCACATTTGGTGCCACTACCTTAAAAAAGCCCCCTTCCATGCCCCAAATACCTCTGGATTAATTCTCCATTATACAGTAAAAAAATTGTGCTTTCAAAAAAATCCTGAAAATACCGTATTGGTATTGGGATTTGGGGATATTGGTAAATACCAATATTTTGGGGGGTTCAATATACCTGAACCTGAAAAATACCTCTTTTTTTGCACATGCCTAGTGCTTATGATTTTAATGTTCTTTAAAGATGCGGCTTTATTATGCTTTTTAATTTGATAGCTGTCTTGGTGGCCCTTGTGAGGGCAGAAAGGCAGGGTGTAAATTTTGTAATATAACTAAAGCACTTAACCAAATAAATCTCACTGTTCTTAATATTTTTTTTCACAACAGCCTGTGTGAAACTAAAAGCACATTTTGGTGTAAGTGCATCTCAGGGTGCTGCTGAAGCATACCCTGGTCCTAGTTAGCAGCATATGGCCAACCATGTCTAGGCTCTACCCTTGGCCTTTGTGGTTGGTAGTACTAGGCTAGGCTGAGACATAATAAATGTATCTCTGAAGGAGGATGTAGTTGGAGAGGGACCATGGCTTAGTGGTAGCGCATCTGCTTGGAATGCAAAAGGTTCCAGGTTCAGTCCCCAGCATCTCCAATAATGATGAGGTTATAGGTGATGAGGAGACCTCAACCTGAGACCCTGGAGAACCACTGTCAATCTGAATAGATAGTATTGATTTTGATGGCCCAATGGTCTGGTTCAATATATGGCAGCTTCATGCGCACTTTAAGTGAGGCAGTTGTGAGACCACTCCTAAAAAAGGCGGGTCGACTCAAATGGCCTAAATAAATATCACCACATGGCCATTCTCTGGCAAGGTGCTGAACTGGGTCAGTGGTTGTGCCTTTCAGGCAGTCTTGGAGGTGACTGACTATTGATACCCATTTAAATACAGATTTAGAGAGAAAAAAAATATTGCCCTGACTAAAGTTTCAAAACCATCAACCATGGTATCTTTCTAAAGAGACTGGATGAATGAAGGAGGGGAGGGCATTGCGCGGTGTTTCAGTGGATCTGCTTTTATATGGATGGCCAGCTCCAGAAGGTAGCGCTGGGGGACTGTTGCTACAGCTTGATAGTATTTATGCTGTGGGGTCCTGCAGGAGTCCATCTCATCATCCAAGCTGTTTAAAATCTACATGGAAATGCTGGGAGAGATTATTTGCGGATTTGGAATGAAGTGCCACCAAGAGTCAAATTACATATCTATTTTGTCTTATCAACTGACAGGTGTGTCTATAAAATACCTGTAGGGGTACCTGAAGAAGGTATTGGGACAACTGAGAGTCAATAAACAGAAGTTCAATACAAGCAAGTCTGACACACTGTTGTGTAGTAACAAAGGTGTTCAAAGAGCCAATCTGTCCCAGAGGAAGCTGTAACCTCTCTGTAAGAACAGATTTGCAGTTTTTGGGTTTACTGCTGTACTCTGGTCTATTGTTGGAGGCATGTAGCACCTTAGGCTTATATGCCAGCTATTGCCACTCTTTGAAAATGTAATTCTGACCATGTTGATCCATGCTTTGGTCACAACCAGGGCTTTTTTGGGTAGAAAAGGCCCAGCAAGAACTCATTTGCAAATTAAGCCACGCTCCCTGATACCAAGCCAGCCGGAACTGCTTTCCTGTGCATTCCTGCTAAAAAAAAAAGCCCTGGTTTTACTGTATGATGGGTGATGGGGCCACCCACATGATGATTCAAGAAGCATTTCCATTCCTCATTTGTCCTTTGCTCTCTGTGACATCATCATATAGCCAGATCTGTGTCATGGCATCATCCCATTCACTACATGAAACTTGATTAGCTGAGAGGACCCATGTGGCTATAGAGAAAAAAAACCCAGCTAGATGGAAAAAATGGCACGAATGCAGAAGCCCAAGATACCTACAGCAGCAAATAAGATGGAAAAGAAATCTGTGTGGTTGAAGGATTGTATCATATTAATCTGATCTGCTAATAGCACAGCCTTCCTCCAGTGTAAGAAACCTTTCTTCAATCCAAGAACTTTTGCTCTGGAAAAAGATTCTGTGTATAATGAAATGGTTTAATTGGATCCAACCCAAAGTGTGTTGGGACATATTTACATCCCACCAAACCACTATTTTGGGGCTGAAACTAGAAACTGGAGATGATTTGGCTCACTTCCAGTATTAATAGTTATTTTCTTATTCAGCAATTTACTTGCTTGTGCCCATCCATGAAGAGAAAGTCAAACACGCAAAATACACAAATATCAGTGAGCTTACTAATGTATCTGCAAAATACAAACAGCCAAAAAACCCAAAAGCAGTGAGCTTCATAAAGCATTCAAACTAGAATCCAGGTAGTTGCTTGTCAGACCAAATAGTTATAAAAAAACATTTTATGAATTAGCAAAGGGCCTTCCCTGACCCGCAGTGGGGCAAAGCCACCTCACCTGGAGGGAAAGGTCTCGACTCCCACTCAGCTGCAGCACAGGGCTTCACCTGAGGTAGCAGAGCGTGCCTAGTTATGCCACTCATTCAACTGTCTCGTCCGTCCGCCTCACCTTGGGGATGCTCAAGTGCACTACCCCTCCTGGGGAGGGGGAATCTCTGCAGCAGAATCCCAAGTGTGGAAATCCCTTGTGCAGAGCACTTAAGAGCCCCAGTGATGACCCTCTCTGGGTTAGTTTCAGTGAGGGAGCTTGGAAGGAGGCGACAACTGGAGAGTTTAGCTCTACCCTCCAGGATGGAGGGAGGAGAGGACTGGGGGAGAAGCACTTTTGCACAAGTGCTCAACTCTGTGCTCCAGGGCTTGGGACGCCCCCCACCGCCTGGTGGGAGCAATCTGGCCCTGTGTGGCTGTTTGGGCAGCAGCCAAGTTATCTAGCGTGCCAGCAGGGCTCCTCATGCAGCTGAGAGTCTCGAGGATGCTGATGCAGTGAGAACTGCTGCTGCTGGTGCTGCTGCTGAGCCCTAGAGCCCAGCATGCAAAGCAGACGCCATTAGGATGAACTGCAAGTGCTGAGGCACAAGGAGCTCCTTCTTCCATACTGTTTAGCTCAGTGTTTAACATATACCTTCAAAGACCTGTTCTGTGGGCCCCTGCAGAGGTGAGGGGAACGGCGTCAAGCAACATGACATTTCAGGGATGGTACTTCCTCCTCGGAATTCACCACCTTGAGGCTTGTATAGTACATACCTTACTATTTTTAGGCACTAGGAAAAGCACTTCTTTACACCCAGGCTTTTACTAAGGATTTTTATATTTTTAAGTTTTATGACCTGCTTATAGACTGAGAAGACCCATTATATAGAAATTTTTTTTAGGCTGCTCAGCATTCACTTTCTGTTTTATGCTCCTGGCTGCTTTTATGGCACTGCTTTACTTGTGTGCCGCTTTAAGCAAATCTCTGGAGATGTGGCATATAATTTTCTAAATACTGTAATAATAAAATCAGGGCCATTTCATATGTTGCACTTCTTTAAAAGTTACAAATGCATGCTTTAAAATGTGATGTGTGAATGCAATCAAATACATTTGCACTGTAACACACCAGTACACCTGAGACACAGCTATAACTGGTTGCTATTCTTTGTTGGGCAATCAGGGTTTAGCTCAGAGTAATGTATGAAATGGTCTTCAGCACCGTTCTACCAGAATATAACAAGTGTCCACCAGCACAATGAAACTACGAAGGTACTGGACAGGTTTCATTAACAAACAGAATGAAAGGAGGTGAAAACGGCAAGGAAAGAAAATCTTATACTTTTTTTTTGTAATTCTATAGACGCAACTAGCATTTCATTACTTCTACATGTCATTCAGTTTTTTTGCTGCATGTTTAACCTGTGCTTAGATAGCATCAGACACTAATGTCACTGGCACATATGCATTACCATTTCTTACAAAAGCTCTATCGTTTTGCCAAGCATTTCAGCATTCAGTCATTTCCATTCTCTTTCTGTTTCTGGATGTGAAGTGCAGTTTCTTCCAACCCTGCCAACAATTGCATAATGAGCACACTCTTTTCCAAGGGTGATCCTTCCTATAAGTAGGGATTCTGCAAGATCACTCATTTAAAATACTAGAGCAATATAAGATCAAACAGATAATAATTTGTCAATTCCTAAAGCTAAATGACAAAATTGGTGCCAATTACAGACTTCAGTGCAAGCAAAAAACCATCAGGCTACAGAAAATGAATTTTATTTAAATGTCAGTGAATGAAATTGGAGAAGGATCTCCTCACTGTGCAAACAGATACACCTCTCATTTTCAAGCATGGGGTAAAACACATATTGACTCAAATCTGATGCTTGTCTAGAGTGATGGACTGAACCAATATGATAATAATAAGGCAAATGATTTCAAAATGTGTTTGAAGAAGTGACAGCATTTTAAGAAACTTGTCTTAAATGTTTGTGCTCTTTGCAGAAACACCTTAAGTTTGGCATCACTGGCACACTTATGAGCTGCACTGCCATAATGTTGCCACAGTCTGGCAACCTACATGTGAAGTCTTTGCAGAGACAGGCAATGACAAGCCACCTCTGCTTAATCACTTGAAAACCTTATAGGGGGTCACCATAAGTAAGCTGCAACATGATGGCACTTTACACACATGAAGAAGAAGACTGCAGATTTATACCCCACCCTTCTCTCTGAATTAGAGACTTAGAGCAGCTTACAATCACCTATATCTTCTCCCCCCACAACAGATACCCTGCGAGGTGGGTGGGGCTGAGAGGGCTCTCACAGCAGCTGCCCTTTCAAGGACAACTCCTGCGATAGCTGTGGCTGACCCAAGGCCATTCCAGCAGCTGCAAGTGGAGGAGTGGGGAATTAAACTGGTTCTCCCAGATAAGAGTCCACGCACTTAACCACTACACCAAACTGGCTCAATTATGCACAATTATGTAGCTCTGATATAGCTACCCTCTGTGCTGGTGCAAAAAATCAGATCAGTGACAAAACTACAACTGAGAAGTGAAATTAATGACTTACTATAGCATTATCTGGAAGAATTTTCATTTGTTACCTCAAATGAAATTCTTTGCTGCATCAAACTAAATTACACCTATAGGGTGCAGAAAAGTGCAACTACAAATGACAGAAGTAGAGCCTTTTCCCTTTAACAGTTAAAAAAAATCTGGGAAGGGACTCACACATGATAAAGGTCCATGAAACACAGAGCATGAAGAATTATGAACCAGCTACCTTTCAACAACCCCAAGTTCTACTGTTATGCTAGAATTTGGCTCACTCAAAGACACTGACAGTGGTTCATGGCTGGCAAAAAAAGGTACTACTTGATTCAGTATATAGCCATGGAATGCAGCATTGCAAGAAGTGACAGTACTTTAGCTTGGACAATTTTTTAAAAGCATCAAAAAAAATTCACAGGACATATGCCACTGAAAGACCCATTAGCCAAAATTTGCTAAATATGATAGGCCAACACTTGAGAGTAGTATACATTTGATAACCAGAAGACCGGGCAAGCATCAGTGGACGGCTCATTCTCTACTGTTCAACCTGTGCACTTCTCAGCGCATCTGGATGGACAAAAAAGAACACTTGGTTTGTACCAGCACACATAGCTATGCTTTTCAATTACCCTACAAAAAACAAGCATGAAAACAATAAATGGAAGCACTGAGTTTCCCTCCAGCTACCATAGCGCTAACCATGATGCATATATGATCCAGCCACTTCAGATCCATTAACAACTTCTTCCTAACAGCACTGTTCATTGAATCAGCTACTGCCCAGGCTAAGCATATTTTTTAATGGCCTCCCAGAGGAATTGGAGGGTTTGTATACTTGACCAGTTCTGCAAACTCTGCAAGGCTGTGTTGTTTAACTCAGCTAGAATGGAAGGAAGATCTTGTGGTGGGCGTCTGGCATATTTAACTGCTGCAGTGCTTGTTTGGAAGTGTTCTGCTTTAAATGTTTTGTTCCAGTATACTGGCTTGCCAACCACCTTCAGTCACCATGGATAATAAGGAAGATAGGGGAGAAATGTTGTAATAAAATAAATCACACAACTGAGTGACTGACTACCACTCCCAATGTAATTTGGCTAGGCAACAGAGTCATCTGAAGAAATGGCTACACCAGTATGCATCATATTGGTGACTCAAGTCTTCAATGACAAATACATCTCTTACCTGTGTTAATAAGAGAACTCCCTTGCCTTCCCACAGAAGAGAATCCCCTTACTACACAGTGGCCAAGTCATAATACAACATTCCCCCATCTTCTTCATGGCATGCACTAATAGCAGAGTGCCCACTTGAAGATTCAATTGTGCCACATGCAATCATGGGAATTCCTAGACAGACTGCATAAGGTGCAAATCTCCATGCTGTCATGAATTGTCTTAGAAGCAAGATAAGAGAAGTATTTAATCATTTCTGGAACACTAACATGTACTGCAAGATTTCTGGGAATGTCAGAAGGTGACAAGTGCCAATGTTTGCATCCCTCCAGCATGGCTTCTGTTCCAAGAGGGAGCAATACAGAGATATCCCTCCAAGTGCATTCATGGTGCATGCCCAATAAATGTGTTCGTCTTTAAGGTGCCAAGGACTCAGTTTTGCCAAAAGAGTTTAACACATTCAGCTTTTAAGTATTTATTCCCAAGTGTGTCCACACTCACAGTGCACAAAGCTGTAACATTCCTCTGAACAGGAATTGTATCTCACCAAGAAGCCAGATTTCTCCAAGTATCTGTATAAGAACATAAAAGAAGCCTTGGTGGGGAGGGCAGGGTATAAATAAAATTTTATTATTTTTTATTATTATATAAGCCATGTTGGATCAGGCCAACGGCCCACCCAGCCCAACATTCTGTGTCACACAGTGGCAAAAAAATTTATATATACACACACACTGTGGCTAATAGCCACTGATGGACCTGTGCTCCATATTTTTATCTAAACCCCTCTTGAAGGTGGCTATACTTGTGGCCGCCACCACCTCCTGTGGCAGTGAATTCCACATGTTAATCACCCCTTTGGGTGTTTAATTATATTTATTTTAATTATATTTATTTTATTATGTTTAATTATATTTATTTTGGTGCTTTTAACCCACTATTTAATTCAGACTCATCGTAGCTTACAATGTCAATGAGTGGGCGTCAATGTGGCAGATGCAGTTCAGTGTGGCCAAGTGCAAAGTAATGCACATTGGGGCCAAGAATCCCAGCTACAAATACAAGTTGATGGGGTGTGAACTGGCAGAGACTGACCAAGAGATAGATCTTGGGGTCGTGGTAGATAACTCACTGAAAATGTCAAGACAGTGTGCGTTTGCAATAAAAAAGGCCAATGCCATGCTGGGAATTATTAGGAAGGGAATTGAAAACAAATCAGCCAGTATCATAATGCCCCTGTATAAATCGATGGTGCGGTCTCATTTGGAGTACTGTGTGCAGTTCTGGTCGCCGCACCTCAAAAAGGATATTATAGCATTGGAGAAAGTCCAGTAAAGGGCAACTAGAATGATTAAAGGGTTGGAACACTTTCCCTAGGAAGAAAGGTTGAAACGCTTGGGGCTCTTTAGCTTGGAGAAACGTCGACTGTGGGGTGACATGATAGAGGTTTACAAGATAATGCATGGGATGGAGAAAGTAGAGAAAGAGGTACTTTTCTCCCTTTCTCACAATACAAGAACTTGTGGGCATTCGATGAAATTGCTGAGCAGACAGGTTAAAACGGATAAAAGGAAGTACTTCTTCACCCAAAGGGTGATTAACATGTGGAATTCACTGCCACAGGAGGTGGTGGTGGCCACAAGCATGGCCACCTTCAAGAGGGGTTTAGATAAAAATATGGGGCAGAGGTCCATCAGTGGCTATTAGCCACAGTGTGTGTGTGTGTGTGTGTATGTATATATAAATAAATAAATAAACAAATAAATTTTTGGGCCACTGTGTGACACAGAGTGTTGGACTGGATGGGTCATTGGCCTGATCCAACATGGCTTCTCTTATGTTCTTATGAAAAGTCCCTGAAGAGAAACCCAATAAATTTTACAATTACTTGACATCAACAGAGTCATTCACACAGCAGGCAGAAGTGCAGTACAAATGACAATAACTCTGCACTTACATATATATTAAAAAGTATCTACTCCAAGCAGGCTGGGACACAATTCTTTCTCTCTTTCTATGAGGCAGCTTCCTCCATAATTCCAGGCACTAGTAGGGAAGGGCAGAGCAATTCTACAAACATATCAGTTCTTCAATTAAAAATGGAATGCATATAAATCAGTGTCAATCCAGTCAACTTTCTCAAAAAGGCCCAACAATTTCTTTAAAATGAATGTTACCAAGAACAGAATATTTGTGTACTTCTGTTGTATGAGTATCAAACATAATTCTCAAACTCATATTGTGGGTCTGCCAGGATTAGTAAATCAACTTGTACATTTAATACTTTTAATTCGTGCGTCATACAGAAGAACTCGTACAATTGTATTGGGGGTACAATCATTACCCCAAGACAGATTCCAATACATCTTGGAAGCAGTAAAATGCCACCAAAACACACTTATGTTTGCAGTGTCAGAAGAAAGTACATTTCAAACACCCAAGGCCTTTTTCAGACAGCTTATCCTTAATTGCTAACATTTTTTTGGGATCTGAAAGATTACTTTTCTACCCAAATCATATATATGTCTGTAGTAAGATAAATGTTCTCCAATGAAACCCAGTTCAATGCTTACATGGATCAATTATTTCCCCGCACTCCCCAAAAAACTACCAAGACTTTTTTCTTTTACCTCACTGGCTGGGGTTAAAAGGAATCCCAAGTAAAAAAAAAAATTCAGCAGTTTTGAGGGTCTGCTTCATAGCCCAGTTACTTTTTTTTTTTTTACAGGAAGAAAACCATTAATGGTAGGTGGCTGGGGACACTGTATACTAAGGTGTGAATGGCAATGCCCTAAAAAGGATTAAACTGTGGATGCAATCTGCCAAAAAGAGTACAACCAGGATGACTCTTTATCTCAAAGTTCTCCTAGGGGGTTTAGCAGTTTAGCCATTATGGTTGTGCTTGAAGTTGTACACACAATTATTGCTGAGACCTCAAGTCCAAGAGGCAGCAGAATAAGATTTTCATAAATGTGGATCTGAAGGGAATTAAGCGCCCAGTGTAATTCCTCCAACCTTTCAGCTTTTCTCAGAGAAGAATCTGGATGGCCTGGGTAACAAGCCCCATTTCTTTTTTAGTATAGAATGCAGACAGCTTGGATTAACTGCTGTAAAAAGCTTAAAACCGAAGGGGGGGGGGAATAAAACTTTGTTTTGGAGGCGGACAGCATGGGGGAATGTTTTATTAAAATCACTCTGTTATTTAAAGATGCTGGGCTGCAGCAGAGATAACTAATCTGGAAGTATGCTTAATGATATTCGAAAAGCTAGTGAGACAAATGGCAAAATAACAGGACTATATACAGATGTCTGGCCTATCAATGGGAAAGCTCTTGCATAATGAGCTGTTTACGGGAAGTGAAATTAAGTGTGCTAGTAAAGATTTTCAATTACGTCAATTAAAGGAAACAACTAATTATTATATTAATGCTTCTAGCTAATGGAGACTAAATGAGGATGGAGTTCAGAAGAGGTTAAACAGAAATGTAGGTTAGAGTAATACATCAGGCAAGCACAGGGTTGGATCTACCCAGCAGTAGAAAAAGGGATGAAGAATCTCTTCTGTCCATCAAAAAATACCATGCAAAGGATCATTGGACTTGTAAGTACAAAAGCAATCTTGGAGGGAGGCTATAATAAGGGGAACTAGATGAAATTAGGGGAGAGGAAGAAGCTGGCTGAAACCAATTCACGGCTTTAAATATGTGACTTCATTTTCATGGCTTTTCCAGGTTTTTGAAGAAACAGGGCTGGCAAGAAACTGTTTCTATTGGTTTAGTGCAATTGTTTAATAAAGCAATTTACGAATGACTGCTAAAATAGATCCCTGGTTTTGTATACCACCTATATATAAAACTAAAAGAGACACAGGGGAAGGAAATTTCTTACCAAGGTATTTCTTATACCTGTGTTTGATTATAGTTGCAAACAAATATACTCTGTGTTTACTCTGTTGTGGTGATGGCATCAAAGCAAGTTCACTTCTCTGCCACTGCTGTGTCTGCAAGATACCATCTGGTGGAGATTCTCCAGGTTATGAAGTGATTCTTATTCCAGGCCCCGGAAGATATTGAGTGGGGCTGGAAAAATAAGGCCACAAATCACTTGTCAATGGGACTGAATGAGAAAAGAAAGGCAAAATCTTATCTGAGCAGAATATGGGGAGCTCCTGTACACTGGCTTCTGGAGGGTTGTCTTAGGATTGCGTGTTGCTTGCAGAACTGGATAAATCTACTCCAGTCCATGCAAAAAGACCCAAACAAGAGCACTCTACAGTGTGCTGTATATGTCTACAGAATGCAGCCATATCAATTACGCCACACACATACTAATGGCTGATATTGCTCTTTCCATCTCAAACAGAGCTCAGAATATTGTATAAGTACATTCACATTTTCTGCCTTTTCTTTGCTAAAGTCCCTTCCATAAAACCAGAACTGTTAATAAGCTTGTTAAAAATAACATCAGTCACTCAGTTCAGACATTATTTATTATTTAAATTTATATACCATTCCTCCCTCACAAAGTAGGGCTCAGAGCATTTCAAAGCAGGATAAAAGTGGAGGTAATAAATATAATTAAAACAGTATAAAATATGAAGTATAAAAAAGCAAACAATTTACAACTGATAGTGGTGGATCCAGCATTAAGTCTTAAAAATACACCTAGCCAAAAAAGGCCTGACAGAAAAGCCCAACCTTACTGGCCCTGTGGACCATCGGGAGGTCTCTCATCTGAAAGGGCATTCCACCAGGATAAGACTACAAATGAAGAAGTCCTCTCCATAGTGGATGCCAAATTTATGACCTGTGGGCCTGGCACCACCAGTAGCCTATGAAATGACAACCACAGCCACCAAGAGGGATTGTAGAGGGAGAGGAGTTCCCTGTGGTGTGGCGGTCTCAAGACCATTTAGGGCTTTAAGCACCTTGGATTTGACCCAGAAACCAACAGACAGCCAATGCACCTGCTTCAAGATAGGTTGTATATGAGTAGACCAAGATGTTCCAGTCAGAAGTCTAGCAGCTGCATTTTGAACAACCTGAAGTGCCTTCAAGCGCAGCCAGCATACAGCAAATTATGTGAAACCATAGTTTGTAGTTAGGACAACTGTCTGAATGAGGGACATTCCATTCCATAGTTGGTTAGGGTTCAATCCAATCCAATCCTGAAACTGGTTTATTAACCACAGTTAAAACTATATCAACTTTAGTTTTAAAAAGACCCTTCAGATTGAAGTTTGACAGACCCTACTCACTTCACAGGGGAGTGTTCTGCCTTCAGACAATCACACTAACTACAGTTAAACAAATCATGGTTTTGCAGGATTTGTGAATTGAGCTGCAAGTCACTCAGTCTGGTGTCTGTAAGGTCACTCGGTCTGTGTCTTCATTCGACCAAGATAAGAAAATAAAGGCAGGAATGAAGACTACCTTTGTAGAGAGCTGCCCTTCGAGAGTTCTACAATGGGTAACTATCTTTAATATCCATGCACATTGCCAGTTTGTTTTAAAGAAATGAAGAACTTCCAGAATAACTGCAAAACCATTAAATTAATGCAATACAGGAAGGCCTGGCGTGACTCTGTCCATGGGGTCGCAAAGAGTCAGACTCGACTGTGCGACTGAACAACAACAAAAGCAGCTAGCTAGATATCAGGGCAATAGCTGATAAAATTAATTACTGTCCCTCCAAACATTTAAAAGATTTTTTCCAAAGTCTTAAGTCCCATAGAACGTCATCTCAGTTTAAACACATCATCAGGTAGTAACAATTAACTGTTATAGAACTGAAGAATTTCAGTCTTATGCATTCCAATACCTTTATCAGTATATATTGTTCCAGAAGCACAAATCATTTTTCTTCCCAGATTATTTCACAAAAACTCAAAAGACAGCTGATCAGCATGCTCTACAGGCTTTCCAACAAAAAGGTGCTAAGCAGATTCTTTCAGTTGTTTGCATGTCACATGCAGCTATTCTAGTCCAAGCACACCAAAGAACGTCACTCAACACTCCATGGTTAGTCTATACTTGCAACGGCTAAAATAAAAAGATCAAATTAACAGAAGCCCGTGGGCACAACTAGCAACTTGTGAATGGCTGCCTACCTTGATATAGACTTTATGAAAGATGTATCCGTTTTCCAGAGCCTGAATTCAAGAGGGCAAGACAAAATTCTATGAATTGTGAACTGTATTTTTAAAAGATTTCTTTAAAAATCAGATATATAAAAGTCGTGAAATGTCTTTTAGCATCAGGGGTATAAATTCTTATGCATTACATTATCACACTACTAGTGATGTGTATCACTCTACTCTCCCCATAGGAGTCCCGTAGGACTCTATGGTCTACAAATCAAAACCTCCTGGCGGTCTCCGGCCCTAGGGACATCCATCTTGCCTCGACTAGGGCCAGGCCTTTTATGGTCCTGGTCCCCACATGATGGAATAAGCTTCCAGTAGAGATCAGGACCCCGTGGGACCTATTACAGTTCTGCAGGGCCTGTAAGATGGAGCTCTTCTGCCAAGCCTTTGGTTGAGGCAGCAGCATTCATTCTGTATCTGACTTCCACTCCAATGACCTCAAGTCCAAGTGACCACTTGGACCCAACTGGGTGGATATCTGTGAAAGCAAGGTTTAGCTTTAATGTTGATTTCATTGTGTGGTTTTATGATAGAACCCGCCCTGAGCCTGCTTGCAGGGAGGGTGGGATAGAAATGAAATAAAACTTAAAAAAATAAATGAAACTTAAAATGTGTTATTCACATTACCTTTATTTTGGTTGGAAAAAATATTTAGTGGCAGTTCTGACATTTTAATCCAACAACCAAGATGGGTGCTGCTCTTATAAGGATGACTAACCAGGGCAGGAACCTGGGAAAGGCATATCTTCTTTATCTTGGATTACTACAACTGTTTCATTATATCATCTACAGAGGATCACACATAGTTAAGTATTTTGCATTGTGACTCTCTAAAAGGCAAGAGTTAGGATGATCAGCTTCAACAGCTACCCTAATGTTTGTGGCCCAAAAGAAAGCAAGTTAGAACTGGCTCTAAGAGAGCTGAGTTGGTCCCTGTATTGAGTGACACTGACTTGCCTAGTTATAGATCCTGCATAAGTCTCTTTTTTGAAAGAAGAAAAAATATATAGAATAAAAGTACTTCGTAAATGAGAAGAAATCTGAACTTAAGTGTTCATCACTTCACACTAATTTCTTTGTCCTTTTACAATTTTCCCCATCCCCACCAAAGATATTCTAGTATCAACCACAAAAGTAAATGTCCAACAAAAAGTTCTATCGACAAGCCCTATATAACTCTTCAAGTGGCAAACTTAACAGCTGAGAGCATATCAAGTAGGCAGCTTAAGGGACGGACGAGTTCATGGCTTCTGTGTCTTCAAAGAACCTCCCAAGTATGCAGAAAGTTAGACTGTAAGTTTAAAGAACACACAAGCAACCTGATATTATATCCCTAATTCCCACTAGAGGGCATACACACAGGAATCCTGATAGTAGTAATAATCACAAGTTGGTCTGGTCAACCAACTTAAAAAAGCCCAAATTTCTCATTTCATATTCTGGATGTTATGAAAGTCATCTGGGACAGCTAATCTTAAAGTGTTTAAACATTGCAAATGACTTTGTAAAACAGAGTACGGAGTCTGGGAATAATCTTCACTATATCTCATTGTAAACTGTTTGGCCTTTTGGTCGACAAAACTGCAAAATGGGATCACCCAAGGATAAGACAGGAATCTCTATATACTCAAGGGATTTCCCAAGTATGCAGAGAAATATGACACTACATTAACCAAAAGTTCCTTTAAAACCATCCTGACTAGGAATACAAATGCTTCAGGGTATCCAAGCATCAGTTAAAGAGGGAAAGGGAGGGGAAGAACCTGCTTACTGATTCCCAGAGAATCTACAGAATCATGGAGAGTTGGAGCTAGGATAAAGATTCCCACATTGTCTCCTTCTCCACATACAAACAATTGTACCCAACACTTCACAGCTGAGTATCTACCACAAAGACAGCAACAGATAGTGCTGCTCACAGATAGTACTGGACTTTCTACAAATTTGGAGAACCTTCTAGGTATGCAGCTAGAGCTTACTTTGAAAATCTTTAAGAAGCAGTCCTTCATATGTGGCTTAACAAAAACTGAGCATGCTCACTATCCTTGGAATCTCAAGAGCAGGTAAGAATAAGATAGACATTTGCACAGGCCCATCTGCTTAAGAGGTTGCAATATCTTGGAGAAGGGGATTTGGGTTGAACAGAGAAGATTTCCTAATTGCTTCTCTCCTACACACATACTCCAGCAATTTTTCATGAGTTCTTAGCTCAGTTTATCGCAGATCAGGTCTCCCACTCATGTTGTAAGGGAACACATGTCTTGTTAAAGAGACCAATTCTTAAGTTTAGGATCTGCACAAGCCCTATAACAAGAGATCACATAAACAGCGAGTATTGGTTTAGTACCGTACAGAAAGGAGGCAAATTCCAGCACACAGTATAGGTTTTACCAGAACAACCATAAAAAGTTAAAGCAGAGGCAAAAGACAAACTACAGGCCATTTAGATTTCATCTTGTACATTCTGTATGAAGCAATCAACTCACAACAGACCCAAGTACTCACTATCAAAATTCCTTGGCGCTTTTGAGAATTAAATGACATTTGTAAAACTGGCTTTTCCCAGAGCTCACCTTCCATCACTCTTTCCCTTTGCCTCTATAAGGTTGAAATCAATGTGCATTGGATGCTAACTGTACATCAACCTTTCTGCAAGGCCAATATGGAAACCTAACACAAGCACATTTAAAACAGTCTCTCCGTTAAAAAAAATACACATCACAATTGGAGAGGGACTAAAAAATGTTGTGGCATGTACAAATCTGATCTGACAGTAACTTTACAAACCAGGATCAATGGCACACAATTTAATGTTCAAAAATACACATATAACCAATTGTTTTATGGTCTGGTGCAAATTAAAATTTTATGTAATTTCAAGAAAGAATATGGGCTTGTAGGCTATTTCAGAAACTTGTTGGGCCAGGCAAAACTAGCAAGACAGGCTATTACTAGATACAAACTATATAGGAAAGACAGAGGACACATCAGGGATAGAGTAGCTCTGCCTGGCAGAGAAAGTTTGAGGTCTGATAAACTAGAAAATGTATGAGGAACAGATTCCCCCCTACAAAAGGTATTAATGAGTGCCAGACCTGAAGGATAATGTTGGAGACATACTGTTGTGTGCATGAGCAAAACTCTAGGGTGACTGACAGGCAACCAGGAGAAGAGAGTTGTGGGCGACTTCAATTACCCTCACAGTGACTTTAAAGCAAGGCTGAGTTCATGAAAAAGAGGCAAAATTTATAGATGTGATAAATCCTTGCACCTTGCAGCAATTGATCACAGAGCCAGCCCAGGAACTGGTCTTGAGTGATGCTCCAGACCTAATGTGAGACGTTAAGAGCTTTGAAGCTGCTTCCAACTTATAGCTACCCTATGAATTAATGATCTCCAAAAAGTCCTATAGCCTTGCTCAGGTCCTGCAAACCAAGGGCTGTGGCTGCCTTGACCGAGACAATCCATTTCATGTTGGGTTTTCCTCCTTTCCTGCTGCCTTCAACTGTTCCTTGTACTATTATCTTTTCCAGCAACTCTTATCGTCTTATAATGTGACCAAAGTATGACAGCCTCAGTTTAATCATTTTAGCTTCTAGGGAGAGTTCAAGCTTGACATTATGTGACATTAAGTGAAGCTGCTCCAATTAGGAACAATGACCACAGGGCTATTTAAGCTCAGCATTTATATGCAAATAGAAGGGTACCAAATAGGTCCACCATGACATTAGATGTCAGAAGAAGAAATTTGTCAAAAAGGAGGGAATTAGTCAAAAGGATGGAAAAGAGGACAGAATCTCTTCAGGATGCTTACAATTTAAAGCCAAAACAACAGAAGCTAATAGAATATTGCAGATTAGGAAAGGCGCCACTATGTTTAAGAAGATGCCTGTGTCATCAACAAGCAAAGCCAATGGAGTCACCAAAGGCAGCAGAGTTCCCTTTACAAGTCAGATGTCTTGCCCATCTGAGGTGAACAGGGACCAGAACAAGCTCTCCTAAAATCAATGTGGGGGAAAGAGAATATGAGGAGCATACTGCTAAAAATATTAAGACAAGTGAGAAAAATTATTTTAAAAATATGTCAAAAGCAGGAAACTGGCCAGAAAACCTCTAGACCCCCTTGAATGACAAAAATGTGAAATAATTGCTAAAGGAAAACAGGGAGACTTCATTGTGGAAAATGTTTTCAGGCAGATCAAGAACTGAGAAAACTACAGGTGACAATAGATGATATTCTAGGCTTAATTAACATTAACCTGCGTGGTCATTCATAGAAGGGCTTTTAAGGAATTCAAATGAGAAGTTGCCCATGTCTAATGAAAATATGCAAACTGTCACTAAAATCAGGCTCCGATCAGTAGTGATGCTAATTTTTAAAAAGGGTTCAGAAAAAAGATATCCAGGAAATTATAGTCCAGTTTGCATCATTAGATTAATTGAAACTTTTATTAAACATAGAATTGTTAAGCGTATGTAGAAAAAGCCCTAAGGAAGAAGAATCCGCTCAGCTGAGATAAAGGCAAGTTTTAGCTCATCAACTTTTGAAAGTCAGGAGGGTCTTTACAAATGTATAGACAAGGATGATCCAGTAGACAGTATGGAGAGACTTTAAACAGCTGTAGCAGGGTCTTGCATTGAAGGCCTCTTGTGGATTAGAAAATGATTAAACAACTGGAAGCAGATACTAGGATTAAATCACAATTATTACAGTAAAGTAAACAGAAGGAATTCTACAGAGACAGGTGGCATTTAATTTCTTCATAACATATTGGGAATTAGGAGTTAACGGCAAAGTGGCCAACACCACTTTATTCAGGATGGAGAGAATGAAAGTGGATTGTTAGTGGGCAACAAGGTAGCAAGTAAAAATTAACGTGAGTATAAAGCGATGCATATTAGAGCAAAATAATTCCTAACAATATACACTGAATTGGCGCCTCAGTTGGTACTGACTAGGAAAGTGCTCCTGGTGTGGTGGTAGATGTGAAAGACGTTCACTGTGGAAGAAGAGAAGTGTTTGGCTGCTCCAGAACCACTTATTTTGGAAGGGGTGTTGAAAGACCTGAGTCAGATTGAGGTGACAAGAGAGGAGGTCCTACAACTGATAGACAAATTAAAAACTAATAAGTCACCAGGTCCAGATGGCATACATCCAAGAGTTCTGAAATAACTCAAAGTTGAAGTTGTGGATCTTCTGACAAAAATATGTAATCTTTCATTGAAATCTGCCTCCGTTCCTGAGGACTGGAAGGTAGCAAATGTCACCCCCATCTTTAAAAAAGGTTCCAGAGGAGATCCAGGAAATTACAGGCCAGTCAGTCTGACTTCAATACTGGGAAAGTTGGTAGAAACCCTTATCAAGGACAGAATGAGAAGGCACAATGATGAACACGGGTTATTGAAGAAGACTCAGCATGGGTTCTGTAAGGGAAGATCTTGCCTCACTAACGTGTTACATTTCTTTGAGGGGGTGAACAAACATGTGGACAAAGGAGACCCAATAGATGTTGTTTACCTTGACTTCCAGAAAGCTTTTGATAAAGTTCCTCATCAAAGGCTCCTTAGTAAGCTCGAGAGCCATTGAGTAAAAGGACAGGTCCTCTTGTGGATCAAAAACTGGCTAATTAATAGGAAGCAGAGAGTGAGTATAAATGGTGGAGGACAGTAAGCAGTGGGATGCTGAGGAGGACGGTAAGCAATGGGATGCTGCAGGGCTCAGTACTGGGTCCCATGCTCTTTAACTTGTTCATAAATTATTTGGAGTTGGGAGTAAGCAGTGAAGTGGCCAAGTTTGCAGATGACACTAAATTGTTCAGGAATGTGAGAACCAGAAAGGATTGTGAGGCACTCCAAAGAGATCTGTTGAGGCTACGTGAGTGGGCGTCAATGTGGCAAATGAGGTTCAATGTGGCCAAGTGCAAAGTAATGCACATTGGGGCCAAAAATCCCAGCTACAAATACAAGTTGATGGGGTGTGAACTGGCAGAGACTGACCAAGAGAGAGATCTTGGGGTCGTGGTAGATAACTCACTGAAAATGTCAAGACAGTGTGCAATTGCAATAAAAAGGCCAACGCCATGCTGGGAATTATTAGGAAGGGAATTGAAAACAAATCAGCCAGTATCATAATGCCCCTGTATAAATCGATGGTGCGATCTCATTTGGAATACTGTGTACAATTCTGGTCACCGAACCTCAAAAAGGGTATTATAGCATTGGAAAAAGTCCAGAAAAGGGCAACTAGAATGATTAAAGGGTTAGAACACTTTCCCTATGAAGAAAGGTTAAAACGCTTGGGGGCTCTTTAGCTTGGAGAAACGTCGACTGCGGGGTGACATGATAGAGGTTTACAAGATTATGCATGGGATGGAGGATATAAAGAAGTACTTTTATCCCTTTCTCACAATACAAGAACTCGTGGGCATTCAATGAAATTTCTGAGCAGTCGGATTAAAACGGATAAAAGGAAGTACTTCTTCACCCGAAGGGTGATTAACATGTGGAATTCACTGCCACAGGAGGTGGTGGCGGCTACAAGCATAGCCAGCTTCAAGAGGGGGTTAGATAAAAATATGGAGCAGAGGTCCATCAGTGGCTATTAGCCACAGTGTGTATATAATTTGTTTTGGCCACTGTGTGACACAGAGTGTTAGACTGGATGGGCCATTGGCCTGATCCATGGCTTCTCTTATGTTCTTAGATAGTTTGAAAGTGTCAACTCTATATGCAGTCAATGAGAAGACTGTCTCTGTTAAGGATTATTAGGAAAAGCACTAACAACAAATGGCCTGTATCGCCATGCCTTTATACAGATCTTATGACAGTTTGGAATATAGCTCTGGTTATCATTATATCAACAAAGTTCTGTAGCTCTGGGAAAAGTGCAGAAAAGGGCAACTAAAGTAAACAATGGATTACAGTACCTTCCTTTAGAGCCAACCCTGCACCCTTAAGGCTACTCTTAAGTATTTATTAATTTAACTTAAAACTAGCTGCTGACAGATTTAATAACAATTTTGCAAATCCTAAAATTACATTTTAACAGTACATTGTGCAGAATCTGTGAAAAGAAAGACATCTGTGGCAAACATTAAGACCTGCTTTAAAATGCCAGTTCTCTGAGAGAAGCAACACCCAGGCTGCAATCAAGTGAATACATGCCACAAGCACAGCTGTAGCATTTGCATGGGAGGATATAAACTGCCTTGTGGTCATAGTTTTGTCTTTTATAGCTGAAAGCAAGACCTGATCATGTGCTCAACTTCCTGGGTAGCAGCTGGCTTTGTTGTGCCACCTTTGTTGTGCCAAAATAGCCATCAGCTTCCTTACTAAAGAAAACTCACACAGTCTTGATTCAGCATAACATATTTCCACAAGTATGAAACTTGGTAAACAAAAAGCTGAATTAATGTCTGTCTCAGTTTGATTAAAAAAAAAAAAGGTAAAGGTAGTCCCCTGTGCAAGCACCAGTTGTTTTCAACTCTGGGGTGACGCTGCTTTCACAACGTTTTCACGGCAGACTTTTTACAGGGTGGTTTGCCATTGCCTCCCCAGTAAGCTGGGTACTCATTTGACGGACCTTGGAAGGATGGAAGGCTGAGTCAACCGGGAGCCAGCTACCTGAACCAGCTTTTGCTGGGATCGAACTCAGGTCGTGAGCAGAGGGCTCTGACTGCAGTACTGCAGCTTTACCACTCTGCGCCATGGGGCTCTTTCAGGACAATGTTATTAAATGCAGTGCACCAATGTAATCAGGCGCTTGCGGCCAATCATCACAAGACAAGCTGCATTTGCAATGTTTCTCTAGGTTCTTTGCCACCCCTACCAAACAGCCTTGAGCATCACTTGAATGACCATTTTTAAGAAATTCTAAAAAGTGCCCTGCAATGCAATGTACTCCTTTCTGAGGCAAGACAGAAGAGCTTCTGACTTTCTCCTCCTAAATGAGCCTTACAGAACTCTACCCAAGGATAAGAATGAATAATATCCTGTTCTTATTCAATACGCTCATATCCCGCCTATTTTCTGCTACGGAATATGTTATTAAAGCACACAGGGTTTCCAGAAAATCTCCCACCTAGGCACTGATCAGGCCCATACCTGGGAACGTATGCCTTCCAATCATATATGATTATTCCATGAACATTAAATGAATTACCTTTTAAAGCTGGCAGCTTTTGGAGTTCTCTGTTACTGCTAATACTAAACCTAGAAGAACTTTGCCGTTTTTCTTTCTTCACTGCAGCCTGTGGAGGAGGTACTTTGACTTTAGATAGTTGTGTGGCAGGTGGAATGTTGTTTGATTTTTTGCTTGTGACCTGTTTAAAAAAGAAAAGCATAATTAGAGGCTTCTTAAACAGAACATGCATGCAGAAGACACAGTAATTTGGGTTCAGCACACTAGCACTCATTGTCAAGGGGTTTTTTGGGGGGGGGCGGGCAGGAGAATTGTCACCAACATGAGGCTATATACTTGATTATTTGAAAAAGGTTTCATTAATTGGCAATATAAATACTATCAAGTAACGACCAAATGCTTTAAAACATTAATGTTATTAGAACAAAACACACACATTATTCGACAGGGTTGATACGTGCCCTAATTAGATTTAAAATGGTTTATGAATATGTGTGTTTGATGTGTTGGTATGTTTGTGGAAGAGCACCTCATTTCGTTGCTCTCTTTTTGTAGAGAACAATGACAATAAATCTATCTATCTATCTATCTATCTATCTATCTATCTATCTATCTATCTATCTATCTATCTATCTATCTATCTATCTATCTATCTATCTATCTATCTATGTAATTACAGACACAAATCAGTTATTCTGTGTGGGGGAAACACAAAAGAATGTAAACAATTGTAATGTATTGTAACTTTTAGCAACACTTGGCAAAAGTTTTATAAAGAGGAAACAGCTTCTTTCACTTCCATCCTAGAACACTAGTGGTTCCCATAGCAAGAAAGGCAGAATCATTGGTGATGCTAGACAGTGATTGTTGCCACTAATGACAACTTGCATTCCTGCTTGGAGATGTCTCCAGTTGCTGGGCTACGAGGAAAGTGGCCCTCATTGTGTCAGTCTTGATTACAAGAGACTCCATGATGAATTTTTGTGCAAAGATAAGTTGCCACCTACACAGTGATATGCTCAGTTTCACAGGAGTATTTTACATCTAACCTTGCTCAACAAGCAATCAAAATGCCTGCATCAGGTGACAGATTAGCTGAATAGAGTGCCAACCCAACACCAATGTATGCTTAAACCTTTATTCAGAAACCTGTCCAGGAAGAATGGCACAAGGACAGATAACACAAAAAAGCCCCTCCTACTACACTTGCATATTGACATGCAGAAAGTAAACATCCCCAAGTATCATCAGTGTTTGTCATTTGTTAAGCCGTGTGTTTATTAACAAATTTTTGGCTTTCTTTCCCAAATCTGTGACTGGTAAAACCATTACCAATAAGCCACATACAGGTATCAATAACCCACTGAATACCTCTTCCAATGGCTTATTTGCTATTTGTATTTTTAAAAGACCCAGGGATTAAGATGAAATGTCCTGCCTGTGCATTTAACATCTTCTAGCCCAAAAATCATAAGCAACATGAACTGTGGAAAAAAGACAGTCAGCAGCTCAGTGGAAGAACTAAGAGTTTACTGCTCAGATCTTCCTGTGAGCAGCAAACTAATTTCTGAGCTTTTCCCTTAGAAACAGGAATATATTTTATGCCCAGTGGCTATGGCAATTCTATACTTGTGCTCTGGGCACCTGCTATTTGCTTTACTACCCAAAGCTCTTTAGCAAATCATGAAGCCAGCCTATAAGAAAGAGGAGGTCAACTTAAGAATAATTATGTCAACTGCACAGACCCTCTCCCAGTTCCAGGGACCAACCAGGGCTTCCTTCACCTGGTGCACCACCTGTGTCAATGGGGAAACTCTCTGGAAGCCATCAAGAAATCATCTACAAACAATTTCATTTGCAAGGAATAGATAAACTGTTTACAAATGTTATGCAAAAAAAATCCCCCACTTCAAGCACTCTCTGCTTTTTGTATGTAACTCCCTGACAGAAAGCTATTCAGAGAACAGCTGAGGGGTTGTGTATTATTCCGTTTTCTTGATCTATCACACACACTCCAAGAAGGCAAAAGACCATTCCCAGCCCACCTTAAGAGAATCCTCTGGAAAGTGCATTTATTCCTTGGACTACTCCAAGCAATACAGGTGGATACATTCCTTCAATATGAAAACTTACAACTAGGTTACACGGACTTTATCACAAAGCCTGATTTCCAAGATATTCGTCAGGGGAGGGATGGTGGCTCAGTGGTAGAGCATCTGCTTGGTAAGCAGAAGGTCCCAGGTTCAATCCCCGGCATCTCCAAAAAAGGGTCCAGGCAAAAAGGTGTGAAAAATCTCAGTTTGAGACCCTGGAGAGTCGCTGCCAGTCTGAGTAGACAATACTGACTTTGATGGACCAAGGGTCTGATTCAGTATAAGGCAGCTTCATATGTTCATATGTCAAGGTCCCAAATGTCTGGATATATCCATTTATCATTCAATATAACTGAAATTGGCTATTTTGCAGCTGTCAGCTGCATATACAATAAAGTTAGATTAATACACATGTTAAATCACTGATTCCTTATATAAAATTATGATTCTGTAATTTATTGTTTCCCTCCTCACTTTTCAAAAAATGAAATATTTGAGTCACTCCTTAGAAATCTGGATTCAAAACGTATCTTAGCTATACACAATGAGAAAATTCTCCCCACATCTCTCATGCCTACCTATAAAAACTATAGTACGCTACCTGATGGGACCTTTCCAAGAACAATCCTGCTGAACATCCTCACTCTCAGCATCATATTTATTCAACTGTTCGTGATAAACGTTTTAGAAACCACTATTCTTCTTGAGGTCATCAATATATATTTAAAAGCTATTATATATTCTAATGTAGAAAGCTGAACTTACAAAAATATTCTACCATGGAAGTGATTAGCTTGTATAAAATTTGTCTCATTTTTTTGTTTACCACATACTGGATTGGATCCAGCAAAGCATTTCCATGGTTGCAAGGATATTTGAGCATGGGATAAGACTTTCACAGCTCCTCCCCTCCCATGAGGTTTCCAAGAAACAAGATTTTGGGAAGGGAGGCATTTCAAGCTGCTGCAGGAGGGGTGGGGAGGGGAGTCAACAAAAGTTCCATATAAAGATATGAAATGATAAATAATCTTTGTATTACTACTACAAGCTGCCAAGAAATACTACAATAAAATCACTGCTGACAGTACTAGATGCCATAATGAAATTTCTAAGCACCATAACTGACCTTGTGTCTGGGATTTCTCAAGTTCTAACATGATAGCATGACTTTACAGCAGAATATTAAGAAAACAGAATTTTGAGCAAGTATAAAAGGATCTTATAGTACATCTGCAGAAAATAATGAACAGATCAAGGAGTTTTTTTAAATCAGTGTTTGTTGCTGAGGAAGTTCCAGTGACTACCAATATTTATATCGAACAAACAATTTTCAGTTAAGCTGTCCTGCAGCAAAGTGAGTGAAGCAATGACCAGTTACAGTTACTTTCTAAAGGTGGAAGAATGACACTATGAAATAGTTTAAAGCAGCAGAGCTATAAAGTGAAGATCAGATTGACTTAAAAGATTCATCAGCTCTTGAGTTTTATATCATTTCCACCAGTCCGCTGTCTCCAACAAACAAGAAACTGCAGCCTACTCAAAATCTATAATGACACAGATAAATGAAAACACTAACTAGGCTGTACAAGCATACAGCAATTTCTATGTCAACAGGAGCTGGAAAAATTGCTACAATATTTGTGGAAAACCCTGACCATTGTCCTTATAGAGGTCTTTCTCACAGTTCTATTTCTCCATGCAACACACATGCACGACAGTAGGATAATAGCTTGCATAAAACTCTGTAAAAGAAGCCATTGGAATTTATGATGTCCCTGACTGCAGATGTTTCAGATTTTAAAAAATTCCACCCTTCCCCACATTTCCCTAGAAGTACATCTGTATACTCATCTAAAGTTTAGCTTTTCATTTGCCAGGCAGCCGGAGAGACCTTTTCTCATACATTTCACAGACGCTAGAATAGAACAATCCAGCAGAACACTGGCAAATAAAAGAACCTTCAGTACCTACAGACACCAATTCCAAAGGGTGTTCTGGGGCAACTAAACAGACAGTTTTCCAGTCCTCCTCCACAATAAAGTATTATCATCGAAAGATAGTTCTACTCCAGACTTTTTTTGCCCAGATCTTAACGTTAATCATGTGACTATTTAACTTGTCCACTGCTTCCAATCATAATGAAAAAGTACTTCATAACTTAATTTGGTCCCATGAGAATCAGCAAATTTAGACAATCACAGTTTTTTTCAAAGCCTGATGATGACATACAATTCTACTCAGTCACCTTTTGGTTGCTATCCACCAGAAACACTCAAAAGTTTGTCTGCATTCCAAGGACCAGATTCCTAGCTAGCCCGCCTTCTGCCCCCTTGACCATCCACTGCTCCCACCAATAATGAAAGCTGCTTGTGACCGACCCTGCATACTAACATAGAAGTAAAATAAAGACAATAAAATGTTTGCCTCAACTAAAGCTCTGAAACACATGCACTTAGAATAGATAGTCCTGTTAAAGCGCCACATAATAAGGGTTCTGCAAGATATTTTAAGTGCACAGAAGACCACATGACAGTCCCAAATGTAGTATCATAAGAACTGATGCAATTGAGGCAACCGGGATTTTTTGCTGGAAGCAGAAAAAGATTTCTGTAGTTAAATTTAACAGAGAACTCCAAGGTTGGAACAAGATGTGATGAAAGCTGCATGGTTATTGCCAAAAACAGCAGCCTAATCTCCCCTTCCCCAGTTACATCCTATGTGCAAAACATGAGGCCAATGTTACCGTGCTCAAGATTCCCCGCCCTCACTTTACAATTTTGGTAGTGGCTGCTTAGGTGGAAAGTTGGCAGCATGGAAGTCACTGAGGGAGAGAGGGGATAATGATTCAGGGGTGCCATTTTGCAACTCCAGTCATGAATTAATTTTCTTTTGGACCTTGGAGAGGTAGCTTCACGATGCACATATCAGTAGGGCAAGCTGTTAGCAATACATATCAATTTTTAGGGTTTGTAGAATTTTTCGGGATCAAGTGCCGTGTTCTACTGGAGAAAGTTTTCCTTCCAGACGTTTCGTTCTCAGCTGCGGAGAACATCCTCAGTGGCGTTGCAGCCAGAGCAGGCGCTCAGACCTTCTTGGCTGCTGTGCATTGATCCCGAAAGATTCTACAAAACCTAATGATGTTACCAGCCGTGAAAACCTGAAATCTTTCATATCAATTTTACTAATGCTTTCAGGTCTGCAGAAAAAAAGACATTCAAGAAAGCATCAGCATGAGTTAAAATACAGTGCTAAGGTTTACATAGGCGCCTATAAATAAAGGAGTATTTGTGGGATGCTGCTTGCGTTCTCTGTGTTCTTTGAACGAGGGACAGTCTCCAGCCTTCACAATCTGGCATTTTTCACAAGCACTTGGAAAAAACCCCACAACATATGCTAATACATTTCCAGACATAGAGGTCTAAGATAATACTTTCAAAAATTAGATAGAAGTATCTAAGAAAAAGACTGTATTTGGAAGAGGGAGTGGAGCTATAGCCAGAGGAAGACTGGACCTCGGAATCATGCCACTCTTTCTGTTGCACAGAGCACCCACTTACTAATTCTGACGCAAGCTCAATTCTTGGCATAATCCAGGCAATACAATCAGCATTGAATGGAAACACTTTAGCAGTTACAGCTTTTTTGAAGAATGACCTGACATTAAGGAGGTTGACTGAAGCCAGCTTCTATGCTAAGCCTTTGCTCCACTTACTTATCTCTATGCTGACTCATAAATACATATGTTGGTAGTTACAACTACATTGTCCAGGAAGCATCCAGATACATGTATCGTATAAGCCCAGTGTACCCCATCCACTGGAATTGGTACTGTAAATATTCACACAATGAGAAAGTCATAAGGTATTTAGGCATGACATCTTCAGCCATTAATGGCAGATCAGGGTACATATTATGATTTATTAGATGCAAAATCTCTAGTACTTTGACAAATAATTTCCCCCTATGGCACACACAGAGCAGACTGATGTATACATTCTGGTTAAAACATCTTATTGAATATTAAATCTGTACCTATACCCATTTTTCACATTACCATAATAAATTATGTGCTGAAACAGCTGCATGTTCAGATTCCTGTGATATTTTGCAGCTAAATAATATCTGTTATAGATGCTAACCCACAGCATATGTTCAGTCCAAAATTCTGTCAATGTTCCAGTCTCTCTTATCCTACCCTTTCTCAGAAACAGAAGAGAATTTTTGGCTCCACTGCTCCTCCTCTCTGTAGTCAGGGACGAGTATAACAAACAACATTAGGGTTTGTAGAATCTTTTGGGCTCAAGTGCCGTGTTCTACTGGAGAAAGTTTTCCTTCCAGAAGTTTCGTTCTCAGCTGCAGAGAACATCCTCAGTGGCGTTGCAGCCGGAGCAGGTTACCTGACCTTCTTGGCTGCTGTGCATTGAGTGGGGCCAGGGCTGCTGGAGAGCCCTGGCCCCACTCAATGCACAGCAGCCAAGAAGGTCAGAGCGCCTGCTCTGGCTGCAACGCCACTGAGGATGTTCTCCGCAGCTGAGAACGAAACGTCTGGAAGGAAAACTTTCTCCAGTAGCCCAAAAGATTCTACAAACCCTAATGATGTTACCAGCCGTGAAAACCTGAAATCTTTGATATAACAAACAAGTTGGGCTGCTCTTTTTAAAGTTTTCTTGAAGGTAAACACTACAAAGGCAGCTACAACGGCATTTATTTTGTGATAAAATATTGCACCAGGGAAGTATATTTCAGTCTCAGAAGTTATACTAGTTTCTATGATACCCAAAGAAACTTTTCTGTTTCCATGAAATGTTGACAAAAATAGAATTTACAGTTAAAGTGGCCTCTAATATACATGGCAGAGAGAAACAACCATGTACCCACCTGTGCACGAAGTTGGCTGAAGTAGTTGTGCATTCTAGCACAGTCACTGGGATAGCATTTGTCTGCCCCCTGTAAGTTGTTCCTGATTTGATTAACATTACATTTGGAAGACTCTAAGTAGTAAAGTATGCTTACAGTCTAGTAGCAATGGACCACACTTAAGCCAAGCCACTGAGAAACAAGAAACAGAGCACAGCATACATATAGCTGCATCAAAGCACCACCATAATATCAAAGCACTCATGGACAAACTGTATTCTATAAAACACGTGAAGAAGCATGGTACTGAGACAACTGGTCGATCTAGCTCAGAGATTTCTACTCCAATCAACAGCACTCTCCAATGGCTCAGGCTAAGAAAGGTCTTTCCCAGCACCTGCTACCAAAGATCTTTTTAACTGGACCTCAGCCCTTGGGCATGTGTATGTGTATGGTTTCAATGGGGTGGAAGGGGGCAGGAAGAAATTTCTGCCAATTGCTTCTGGTTCCAGAGTTTACAAGTGGTTATCCAAGAAGCTGTCATAGGATTTCTGTCATCTCTCCTTCCTTCCATTTCTATGATTTCATTTTATTTGTAATCCTATAGGATCCAAGCCACTGACATTTATATCCTTAACATAGAACCCACTAAAATCAAACACAGTACATTCTCCATTTTGCAATGTAAAAATTAAACAACACTTTTACATTAATGCTCATGTAGTAATAATATTCCGCTGACTTGAATGCTATATAGAAAAATTACCTTTAATACATAGAATTTTAAAACATGGCTGATGAAGGCAACTATTTTCTTCAACAACCAATGACTATTCATTTAACTAGATCCTACAAATTCCCTTCCACAACATAAAGAGTCTTGCTCCAGAGCAGGGGTGACCAAACTTGCTTAATGTAAGAGCCACTAAGAATAAACATCAGATGTTTGAGAGCTGAAAGACACAAATGTCAGAAGTTTGAGAGCTGCAAAGAGGGAAGGGAAGGAGGAAAGCAAATAGATGGGAGGAGAGAGAGAGGTAAAAAGAAAGCAACTTTAACTTTAAATGTATTTTCCAAGCTGCTGGCTGACTTGGTTTGGAGAACTGATTTAAAGAGAGAAACAGGGTGGTTGGTGCTTTCAGAGCCACGGAATATGTGTGAAAGAGCCACATGAGGCTCCCAAACTGCAGTTTGGCCACCCCTGCTCCAGAGGAAGAAACCATAGCAACTGTCCTATGGAATTTAAAATGCACACTCAAGACAATATGCTTGTACATAAAATAAAAGCAAAAATCAATCAGTAGACATGGGCACAGACCGGGAATGCCCGGTTTAGGGCTTGCGAGTCAGGTGGCCCCGAACAGAACTCCGAAGCAAAAAAATTGCCCAAACTGAACTGGTTTGGGTCCACAATCTCATCATGCTCCTGGCATGCCACATCACTTCCAGGTGGCACAGGGTGCCACCCGACATGCCCATGTCACCCAGAAGTGACGCAAGCCTGTTGGGTGAGGCACTTGTGTCCCTTCCAGGTGACACAGGTGCAGTGGGAGTGATGCCTGTCACCAACAGGAAGTGGGGAGGCCGAACACCCAAACTGAGAAGCTTGGTGAGTGTTTGGGGGAAGACTACTTCCCTAGACCTCGGTTCAGGGTTCATAAACTAGGTTAAGTGTGGCCTGAACTTTGGCTTGGGTTCCGGTCTGTGCCCATCCCTATTAACTAGGGAGAGTTACACCTGTAGCAGTAATGCCTGTAAGTATTATTCAGATTAGCTCATATTCAGGTGGGTAGCCATGCTAGTCTGAAGCAGCAGAACAAAGTTTGAGTCCAGTGGCACACGAAAGCTTATACTCAAACTTTGTTCAAATTAGCTGAGTTAATTATATTCAAGGTTAAGAAGTCACTGCCTATTAAGTATGAGAAAAGTATACAGTCAAAATGACAAAATCAAAACAATGAACTGTATGTATTCAGTAGAATTTAAAGTACAGGATATGCCTCAATGTAAGGCAAAAATCTAATTTAAAGAGAATGTATACTGCCAAAGGAAAGAAACCATTCCCAAATGAAGGAAAGTATTTTAAGTGTTCCAAACACATTTCCTCAATTACCCTCATAACTACTGAGGACCAAAGCTTTTACTGAACTCTGAGTACTTTACGTTACCACATCTTACAAACCAAGGACATTAGCAGTGCAATCCTACATAGAATTATTTTAGAAGAAGAAGAAGATATTGGATTTATATCCCGCCCTCCACTCCGAAGAGTCTCAGAGTGGCTCACAATCTCCTTTACCTTCCTCCCCCACAACAGACACCCTGTGAGGTGGGTGGGGCTGGAGAGGGCTCTCACAGCAGCTGCCCTTTCAAGGACAACCTCTGCCAGAGCTATGGCTGACCCAAGGCCATTCTAGCAGGTGCAAGTGGAGGAGTGGGGAATCAAACCCGGTTCTCCCAGATAAAAGTCCGCATACTTAACCACTACACCAAACTGGCTCTCCCCAAATTTTAGTCCAAATCTATTAATGTCAGTGGTTTTAAGAGTTGAATAACTCTGCATATGATCACTGTATTTTGTAACAAGTTGCTAGCAATTAAAAAAAAAAGCAAGATGGGGAGGTTAAAAAGACAGAGAACCATATGCTGGTGCAAGAAATCTTTCAAATGCTACAGCATGTAAGCATAATAATTTCTGAAGAAAAAAAAGATTAATGAGCAATGCTTACCTCAATGTCCAGGTTATCTTGAACATCTTTGCTACTCTTCCCACTTTTGCCTGCTTTTGGAGGTTCCTGAAATGTACAATCACACATAAGTTTTCCTATAAATCAAGTAGGACTAGAAACAAAGTGCAACTCTAGCTACAGAACCCTGTGTTTTAAGTATACCAAATTATAACCCAAGATCTGAATATTATATTAGGCCGTAGCCACACTCAGCAAACAGACTAGCAAATCAAAGGAAACATGCAGTGGTTTTAAGATATGACAGGGGCGGGGAACCTCCATCTCGAGGGCCGTATATGGCCCTCGAGGTCACTTGGTGTGGCCCTTGGGGATTGCTGGACCAAACCAGGCCATGTGGCAACCTCCCTGGGGCCTGGCTGGCCAGCTAGGATTGTGGGGCCCAGCTGCGCTGTGCAGCAGCCTCCTCAAGGCCAGGCAGGGATTACAGGGCCCAGATGTAGTGTGTGGCAGCCTTCCTGGGGCCTGGCTGGCAGGCCAGAATTTCTGCAGGGCCTGGAAAAGTTACTGTCACAGTTCAGTTTGCACTTGATTATCCCAGATGGTGTGGCCTAATATGCTAATGAGTGTGTGACCTAATATGCTAATATTAGGGGATGTAGTCTAATATGCTACTGAGTTCCTGCTGGGCTTCTTCTACAAAAAAGCCCTGGACCTAGCATTTGCCTAGGGCGGAGGGCCAGGTGAGTGTGTGCCAGATTAGGCTCTCCCCACATGACTTCAAATAGAAAAACAATTATTTGCATTAATTTTGCAGGCTTGAATAATTCTTCCTCAGCAGAGCACTGTTTTTAAAGTTGATTTTTTATGGCCCGCGAATGATGTTATAAATATCCATATGGCCCTTGGCAGAAAAAAGGTTCCCCACCCCTGAGATATGAAAAGAACAAAAAAAGGAAGCCTACAACACAATGCAAGATACCGCAGCAAGTATAAGGGCAAATAATTTTGTAATCCACCTTGAGTCTGAGAAGAAAGGTGTACTATAAATGAAGCAAATAAAATGATGAATAGTTAATGAATAAGAAATGAGACATTATAGTCTGGGAAATCTTTTCCCTAGACAGACTAAGAGGATTAGTGATGTCAGGTATTTCTGAAGTCCAATAAACAGCAATAATTTCCAATATAGGAACATTCCACACAGATCTGACCCAGAGAGAACTCAAGTTTTCTGGGTTACACCTCTGAGGAGGCCAGCCACAGTTGCTGGCAAAACATCAGGTCTCACAATGCCAAGACCACAGATACACAGCCCGGAAAATCTACAACAACCAAATTCCACACAGAGGCACAAAACAGCACCTTTGCTGTGTAAGTGGCAGTGAGCAGGGCAGACATGGGCAAGGAGGACATTCCTCATTGACCCTCCTCATCTGATTAATCATATCACTGCAGAAGTATGAATGCGATGAAAAAACCCCTGTCCACTTTCACAGCTGAGTTACTGTTAAGAGGGACACAGAGGATCAGCTTTAAACTAAGGGCTGGGAGGAGGGAGAAGAAAAATGTAACTTGCTATTTTGAAGGTAGAGTTTAGCCTCTGTCCCCCCCGCCCCCATTTGCTTAAGACAGAACTTCCACATGGAGAACAAGTACACAGACATTTCCTCTTTAAGTTGGAGCAAAAGACGTGTTACTTGTTTTCTGTCATAAAAGGGAAGTCTCAGATGCCCTATCTAGACACTTGGGGGGCATTCCACTGGCCATGTGGGGCACAGTCCCCAAGCAGAACCCACCACAATTCTGAGATATACCTCTCACTATGCAAGTCCTACTAAAGTCATACTGAAAACTGCACATGAAGTACAGAGTTTAAGGCACAACCCTATGACCTCTACCCATAAGACTTACAAGCAAAGGCAAAGAATGGACCAGATCTAAAACTTGGCTTCCCATGTAGTACCATCTCTACATACATTTTAGAATACAACTAGCATCCCAATCTGGGATAGTACAGTATCCATAAGAAGACATAGTATACAATCCTAAACAGGCACACAGCCCTGCACATTATTTGTTGACAGCTTTCCCCCCCCCCCCGCTCATCCTTTCTCCGTTTTAACTTGTGAGATATGTCAGGATGAGTGTGCATGATTTTCCCAAAACTGTGCAGTGAAATTCATAGCTGAGAGAGGGTTTAAACCCAGGTCTTCCTATTCCATGTCCATAACCACAGGATTTTTGCCTTAGTTAGAATTATATCTGCTTGGCATAGACACTTATAAATAATGAGAGCAAAGATGATTGAAATATTATTTCAATCCAGTTGGGAAATGGCGTGCTAAACCTTAACAATTGACATTAGAAAAGGAACTGGAAATGGGTTTTAAGAAAGACTGACCCCTCAATGCCAATCCTGTTAAGATGTTCCTTTTCATTTTGACCTTAGTTATACTGGCTGAACACCACCATGACAGGAAACAACCCTTCTGTACCTGAAATCACCCAACACTTCCAGAAACAACCTCAAAGTACAATCACCACCTTCAGAAACAACTTCAAAGTACAATCGTATGGCTCTTGCTCTTTGTTACCCCATAAGGATTGTTAAATGATAACAAGCTGCTTTCAGCCAGTGTGTACCATAGATACTACGGTGTGGGAGGAGTAACTCTTAAGAGTTGCATGGTCAGTGTACTGTGTTCTATTTTTTTTTTTGTAATTCCTTCCCAGAAAGCTCAAGGTTGACTTGGCCCATACACAGAGTACATAAAACAAAACAGTGCATGTGTCAATATAACATATCAGCACTAACTGCTCGATATGACCAATAGTATGTGACTTTTTGTAACACACATGACAGATACCCTTTGTAGCTAGGTAACACATACATACCATACATACATACACAAATATATAATGTTATATACTTCCACATATTGTATTATAGACACACAAAATCTGTGCAGTTACACCTATATATAAGCATATAATTACACACCAATACAGAACATATGCATGTGTGTGTACACGTATAGGGAAGTGTGTGTACAATATGACCAATAGTATGTGACTCTTTGTAACAAATATGACAGATACCCCTACCCTTTTCTATACTAACAGTTTTATAACGCCAATAAAGGAAATTGCTATGTAAGATACCCCGAGTAGCTAGGTAACACATACATACGTATGCATACACACACACAAAAACACACAAATACACAGTGTTCTATACTTTCACGTATTGTATTAGAGACACACAAAATCTGTGCAGTGTCACAGCGATATATAAAAAGTGTGTATAATTACACACCAAATACAGAACGTATGCGTGTGTGTGTGTACACGTATAAGGAAGTGTGTGCACGCGAGTCTAAGTCAAAAAGCCACATGGAGGCTCTAGTAGTCGCCTCCTCCTCAAGAGTCCCCCCAACAACCAGCAGCCCCTTCCCACCCTCCCCGCAGCCATCCCCGGTGCCTCGGTCGCCTGCTGGCCCCTCGCAGGCCTGCCTCCAGCCCACTCTCGCCTCCTCTTCCTCTTCCCTCCCCCTCCCAATCCAGGGCCTGCTCCCCTTCCCACCCCTCAGCCTCCCTCTCCGGCCTGACCTGATTCACTTTCTCCTTCTTTTTATTCGGCATGGCCGAGAGGTTGGGTGGCTGGGGGCCCGCCAGGCCGGAGAGTCGCAGCCTCTCCCGGGGGATGGTGGTGGTAGTGGGGAGGGGAGGGACTGAGGCGCCCCCGTTGCAGCAGCAGCTGCCGCCTCTTTGCCTTCGGCTTCTCCCCTACTCCACCGGCCGGCCAGCCGGCCCTGCCTGCCTGGCTCCCGCGCTCTCTGGCTGGCTGGCTCCCTCCCTCAGACCCCGCGCAGGGCTCTTTCCTCTCTCTCTCAGCCTCCCCCACCCCCCTGCTCAGGCTCTCCAGACGAGGAAAGGGAGGCGGCGGCCTCAGTCAGCAGCTCTCTCACACTTCCCCCTCCCCCGGCGCCCGAAAGCCTCCTCCCCATTGGTCACGCCGCGTCACGTGGGACTAACGTTCCTTCTCCTCCCCTCCCACCCTGCCCCGTCGCCGTCCCCTCCCGCGCAGTTGGCGGGAGCCGCTGTTGGCGGCTGCTGCTTCTCGGGCAGCGGGGTCAGGGAGGCTGATCTCTGGCGGGGCCGCCGCCCGATCAGTTTCGCCTCCTGAGGAGGCTTCAGGCTGGCGAGTTTGGGAGTCTTCCCCTTGAATCTGAGGGGAAGCCGTTGCGGGTTCTATGGTGGTGGGGCCACCAATGAGTTTCGCCCCCGAGGCGGCTTTGGGCTGGCGAGTTTGGGAGTCTTCCCCTCAAAGGCTTGAGTCTGAGGGGAAGCCGTTGAGGGCTCTGTGGCGGTGGGGCCACCAATGAGTTTCGCCCCCGAGGTGACTTCGGGCTGGCGAATTTGGGAGTCTTCCCCTCAAGTCTTGGGTCTGAGGGGGAGCGGTTGCAGGTTCAGTTGTGGTGGGGCCACCAATGAGTTTCGCCCCCGAGGTGACTTCGGGCTGGCGAATTTGGGAGTCTTCCCTTCAAGTCTTGAGTCTGAGGGGAAGCTGTTGCGGGTTCTATGGTGGTGGGGCCACCAATGAGTTTCGCCCCCGAGGCGGCTTTGGGCTGGCGAGTTTGGGAGTCTTCCCCTCAAAGGCTTGAGTCTGAGGGGAAGCCGTTGAGGGCTCTGTGGCGGTGGGGCCACCAATGAGTTTCGCCCCCGAGGCGACTTCGGGCTGGCGAATTTGGGAGTCTTCCCCTCAAGTCTTGGGTCTGAGGGGGAGCGGTTGCAGGTTCAGTTGTGGTGGGGCCACCAATGAGTTTCGCCCCCGAGGTGACTTCGGGCTGGCGAATTTGGGAGTCTTCCCTTCAAGTCTTGAGTCTGAGGGGAAGCTGTTGCGGGTTCTGTGGCGGTGGGGCCACCAATGAGTTTCGCCCCCGAGGCGACTTCGGGCTGGCGAATTTGGGAGTCTTCCCCTCAAGTCTTGGGTCTGAGGGGGAGCGGTTGCAGGTTCAGTTGTGGTGGGGCCACCAATGAGTTTCGCCCCCGAGGTGACTTCGGGCTGGCGAATTTGGGAGTCTTCCCTTCAAGTCTTGAGTCTGAGGGGAAGCTGTTGCGGGTTCTGTGGTGGTGGGGCCACCAATGAGTTTCGCCCCCGAGGCGACTTCAGGCTGGCGAATTTGGGAGTCTTCCCTTCAAAGTCTTGGGTCTGAGGGGAAGCCGTTGCAGGTTCTGTGGTGGTAGGACGACCAATGAGTTTCGCCCCTGAGGCAGCCTCAGGCTGCGAATTTGGGAGTCTTCCCCTCAAAGGCTTGAGTCTGAGGGGAAGCCGTTGCAGGTTCTGTGGTGGTAGGACCACCAATGAGTTTCGCCTCTGAGTCGGCCTCAGGCTGGTGAATTTGGGAGTCTTCCCCTCAAAGGCTTGAGTCTTGAGGGGAAGCCGTTGCGGGCTCTGTGGTGGTGGGGCCCTGCCACCAATGAGTTTCGCCCCTGAGGCGGCTTCAGGCTGGCGAATTTGGGAGACTCCACCTCTTCAAAGTCTTGTGTCTGAGGGGAAGCTGTTGCCAGCTGGATAAGGGAGGTTTGAACATATGAAGCTGCCTTATACTGAATCAGACCCTGGGTCCATCAAAATCAGTATTGTCTACTCAGACTGGCTGTTATGTTCTTAAAATTAACATGAAAGGTTTGTTGAAAAAATAGGGCAAGAAAAGGAAATATGCACAAGGTATTATATAAAATCAAAACTTAGCACCTAGAAATAAAGACCCAATGTAAAAGTCTGAAGATTCTGCACAAAAAGAAATTGGAGCAGTTCTCTAGGAGGCTATGAGAAGTCAGTGCATACCTAATGGTTCCTGAGAACCCAAAGCACCTATTTGCAGAAGAGGTTGCTTATTATGTCTGCATGAGTCCATGGGCATTCTTCCAGTCAGATCAGTATCTTATCACAAACAAAGAAAGTGTGATTGTTGCGGTAAAACTGTGTTTATGAAACTTGAAATGAGGCTGCTTTCTTAAACATTGTATCTTACCGTGTACATAGAACCATTGTACACAACTTTATGACTGCATCTCACCATTGTGCTGGTAAGAATCTGGAAAGGAAAGAAAGGTCCCCTGTGCAAGCACCAGCCGTTTCCGACTCTGAGGTGACATTGCTTTCACAACGTTTTCACGGCAGACTTTTTACAGGGTGGTTTGCCATTGCCTTCCCCAGTCATCTACGCTTTCCCCCCAGCAAGCTGGGTACTCATTTTACCGACCTCGGAAGGATGGAAGGCTGAGTCAACCTCAAGCCAGCTACATGAAAACCCAGCTTCCACCGGGGATCGAACTCAGGTCGTGATCAGAGATTAGGACTGCAGTACTGCAGCTTTAACACTCTGCACCATGGGACTGGAGCATTAATGCAATGCTGGCACCAGAAGAAGAGTAAAACATAGTGTCATGGAATACTTCTTCCTAAAACCAGTCAGCTGCTATGGCCATGGTAGTTGTGAGCTCTGTTGATGGGAGTAATGTATCTCTGGTTCTACCTTCTGCAGTATACTCTTGGTCTCTGGAACTTCATCATTCCTTCCAGGATGGTATGGCTGAACCTGCATCCAATTTTTATTCAGAAAAAGCATGCCTCTGCTATTTGCAGTTTGGAAAATACTACCCTAGTCTCTCTTCAGCACCTATTTCAAACTCATCATTCGACTTGTTTCATTTGTTTTAATCTCTTGACTCTAACAGTGCCTAGTGGCAGAACAAAGTTAGCATCCAGTGACATTTAAGACCAACAAAGTGTCATTCAAGATACTAACTTTCATGTGCATGCACACTTCCTCAGATAAATGAGATGGGTGAGAGCTAATAAGCTGAAATTCAATCATGATGAAACAGATCCTACTGGTTTGTGGAAGGTTTCCCTCAGGAATTGAGATGTCTCCTGGTTCTGGATGGGGTTGCATTCCCCCTAAATGAACAGGCTCATAGCTTGGGTTTTATCCTGGACCTGGACTTTCTGTTGGCCAAGCAGGTGACCTGAGCATCTTTCACCAGCTTCGGCTTTTCCCACTGTGGCCTTTCTTTGGTAAAAAGGATCTTGTTGCTGTGGTGCATGCCCTGGTAATGTCTAGATTAGTTTACTGCAGTGTGTTCTTTGTGGAGCTGTCTTAGAAGAGAGATATCTTAGCCAGTTACAAAGGTAGGAAGCCAGCAGGGGGAGCAGGGGAAAACCACTGTACCAGAAGACTGGAGAGTATCAAATGTTACACCAAGTTTTAAAAGGATCCAGAAGGGAACTAGGAAATTACAGGCCAGTCAGCCTGAAGTATCCCAGATAAATTAGTAGAAGAAGACATTGGATTTATATTCCGCCCTCCACTCAGAGTCTCAGAGCGGCTCACAATCTCCTTTATCTCCCTTCCCCACAACAGACACCCTGTGAGGTGGGTGGGGCTGAGAGGACTCTCACAGCAGCTGCCCTTTCAAGGACAACCTCTGCCAGAGCTATGGCTGACCCAAGGCCATTCCACAGGTGCAAGTGGAGGAGTGAGGAATCAAACCCGGTTCTCCCGGATAAGAGTCTGCACACTTAATCACTACACTACACTGAGGAAAGGCTGAAGAGTCTGGGACCTTTCAGTTTAGAAAAGAGATGATGGGGGTGGGGACATAATAAAGGTTTATAAAATTATGCATGGGTGGAGGCAGAATTTTTTCTCCCTCTCCCAAAATACTACCGTGTTTCCCCAAAAATAAGACACTGTCTTATATTTGTTTTTTCTCAAGAAGACACACTAGGGCTTATTTTCAGGGGATGTCTTATTTTTTATTAAGTATGATACAACAATCTACATTTATTCAAATACAGTTAAGTCATCTTCTGAAATACTGTCATAACTCTCCAGGTATTTCAGTCTTCCTTACCACTCCGCACCGAAATGTATGGCGTGGCTATGTAGATACGCTGCATAGCCACGCCCATCACTAGGTCTTATTATCGGGGTAGGGCTTATATTTAACAAATGCATAGAAATCCTGCTACGGCCTATTTTTTGGGTAGGTCTTATTTTCAGGGAAACAGGGTATAACTCAGTACTCAATGAAGCTGATGGGTTACTAGATTCAGGACAGAGAAAAAGGAAATACTGCTTTACACAAAGAGTGCTTAAAATGTGGAATTTGCTGCTAGAGGATGTATGATGGCCACAAGAATAAACAGTTTTAAAAGGGGATTAGATAGATTTGTGGAGGATAAGTTGATCAGTGGCTATTAGCCATGGTGACTATGGGGAGCTTCCACATTCAGAAACACTAAACCTCTGATTCCCAGAGCCTGGAGGCAACTTCAGGGGAAGGCCTCAGTTTCTATGTTCTTCTTGTTGGCCCTCCAGAGGAACTGGTTGGCCATTGTGTGAGATACCATGCTGGACTAGATGGACCATTGGTCTGATCCAGCAGGACTCTTGTGTTCTTATGTCCTGAAGCTTCAGTTGGATCAGAATGCTGGAGCCTGAATGATGACTATGTAGCCGAGAGGTACTGCCTGTTCATACAGAGCACCCCAGTAACTAGAGAAAGTAAGACTCCTATTCCTGGAAACAAAATGGAGTCTGATCAGAAACAGGCCAAGAAATTCAAAATGGAGTAGACCCAACAGAGAGCTTGTTCTGGTCCCCACCTAAAGGCATCCTCTGGACATGGCCCTCTCCCCCACCCAAACAGAGTGCATAAAGACAAAGGGGACTGCTGGTAGGTATTATACCTGACCTAATCCTCTGTCACTGATTAAATGGCTATCTCCTTGCCTCCTTACTGCCACTCAGCTTCTCTTTTGTTTAATGCTATGGTAATAGACAAATTCTTTGTCCCCTATGCTTGTCTCTCCTCAGGGGTATCTTTGCTAAACCGTCCAAACAACACATATCCTGACCTTTTTGTTTTACCTGGAGATCCATCCATGTGACCAGAGTCAGCTCTGCTCATTGGCATGAGGTAAGCATCCAATCAGGTACCCAGAAAAGACTAATCACTGCCCACAAGCCAACAACCTTTCCTGGGAGGGCCTTTTCCCTTCCAAAAGATTATAACAGGAGAGAAAGCTTCCTCTCTCTCTCTCTGCCTGAGCAACATGTAACCAGATTGTTCCCCTCTCCCTACTCTAAATAAGGAGCATCAGGCATGGCACACAGCAATGCATGTCTATATCTTCTAGTTGTAACTGGACTATAAGCCCATCAGGATCAGGCAGTATACCCTGTCTATGTTTTACCTTTGTGTTACCCCTCTATCAATTTAATATCTGTTGTCTTCGGTCTGTATGTATCCTTTACCTTATACGTGTGTTCTATATTTTTCTATAATAAAAGCATAATTATTTTACTTAATTAGTGTCCCTTGTCAATTTAGTAAATGTTTCTGGAAGTAGTATCCGGTATACATAGATTCTGAATCCCGTTGAGCCATAGTTGCCCACCTATTAATTTCCCAACCTCCATTTGAGGGCAATTTGGCTTACAACTAGAGTGAGTTGAAGGGACCATATCATTCCAGTCTTGTTCCACCAACATAGTTCCCTATTGTGTTTCCAGGTCCAATTAAAGTGCCTTTAAAACACTGTTCAGCTTGGGACCAGCATCTTAAAGATAACCTACTCTCATATGAACCAGTATTATTTTCATGGGGTCTACTTTGGATGCCCCCATCATCTGAAGTGCTGGTGGCAGGAAATTGAGGTGAAAATGGGAGCACACATTGGCATTTATGTAACTTCTTGTAAAAACCTGAAATAATGTAGAGCTCTGTAGGGCTGATTCTGCGCTCACCTTTCTCCGGGGCAGGCTTCCGTTTCTGGGTGGAGCAAACTGATGATTTCGCATCAGTTGCTCCACAGCGGCATTTTGTGCGGGGCAAACACGCTCAGAAACGGAAGCCTGCCCTGGAGAAAGGTGAGTGCGGAATCAGCCTAGGATTAACAAAAACTCTGGTTTTATCATAAGAGTTTTACAAATCCTAGAGTGTTTCATGGTGTCACTTGTAGCTTTTCATTGGAAGTGATGTCATTGTGGCAGTATGATGCTGACACACCAGTCCCTACCCCCTAAATGTTCCCAAGGGATTACTGGTTGTGGCCTGGGAATCCAAGAAAGGGCTTTCTTGGTCTTGGCACCAAAATTATGAAATTTGCTCTCTGGGAGATATATTTGTCATGCTTTACCACTGTCTTCCACCAGTGGATGAAGACTTTTCTGTTTTGTTTGATGTTGCTTTACTGCCCCCCTCCCTTGCAGTTCATACATTTTTGTTTAATTGTTATATATATTTATTTTAAAGCTGATTTTAATGTTTTTGTTTGGAAAGGCAACATAAAAATGTTTTAAATAAATAAAATAAGATTCAGTTCTTTCAGGCAAATTGTCTGCTATATAGCTTACTAATACTTGGAGGAGAGATTTGAACAATCCAGTTCAAAAGTCTCATTAGTGTTGAAAAACCTTTGGGAATAAGTATCCCAAGGGTATTCCTGAATGTTATTAACAGAATGAGACAGCCATGTAATTAAACTGAATAGGCTTCTATAAACAAACCCGTGGGGATCAGTAGATTTACCCAAGCTATAGAGCCTCCTTTTATATTTATAAAATTTTTATATCTAGCAGTAGTTTTGTGGGTTAGCTTATACAGCTCAAAGTTAGTCAAGAAGAGAGAGCATCCTTTCTGTAGTGCATCCTTACCTTGTCTGTAAATATTATTTGTGTGTGTGTGTGTCTATCTGGCTTTTTTGTAGAAAAAGCCCAGTAGGATCTCATTTGCATATTAGGCCACACCCCTGACAACATTGTTCCGCACAGGGCTTTTTTGTAGAAAAAGCCCAGCAGCGACTTATTTGCATATTAAACCACACCCCTTGACACCAAGCCAGCTGGAACTGCACTCCTGTGTGTTCCTGCTCAAAGAAAGCTGTACATGCGTATACACACACACACACAGGATGGATGATGAAGCAAAACTGCATTATAACAAGAATATGCTATTCTCCAGGTGCAACAGAGAAATAACGTATACTGGGATTTCTGTTTCTTTTTATAACTATGCTTAATATCTTATAAGTCTACTAGAGCTATGACTGTGCTTTAGAACAAAGCCACACAACTCTGAACTCACAGTACATTCATCGACTATTGATTAACATCCAGTCTTGTCCTTTGCTTTCTTTGATGGCTCAGCAATATAAGGGAAAACTGGAAGCAAGCGCAAATATGCTTTAACAAAGGACTGTATCCAAGAAAATGTGCTTCCCTGGTGAAGCTAGAAACAAGGAGAGTAGAACTGGTACTTTGTTCTTAAGTTCAAGCCTCTACAGCAGGCGTTCCCAGCCTTTTTAAGCTGGCAGGCACCTTTGCGATTCTGAAACGGCACAAAATGGCTGTGGCAGGATGCTGAGCTAGCCACAAAGTGGCTGCCACAAGTTATCTCCATTCACACAGTGGAGATCCTTGTGCTGTGGTAATGTTTTTTTAAGAACATAAGAGAAGCCATTTGGATCAGGCCAATGGCCCATCCAGTCCAACACTGTGTCACACAGTGGCAAAAAATTTTATATATACACACACACTGTGGCTAATAGCCACTGATGGACCTCTGCTCCATATTTTTATCTAACCTCCTCTTGAAGGTGGCTATGCTTGTGGCCGCCACCACCTCCTGTGGCAGTGAATTCCACATGTTAATCACCCTTTGGGTGAAGAAGTACTTACTTTGATCCGTTTTAACCTGTCTGCTCAGCAATTTCATCGAATGCCCACGAGTTCTTGTATTGTGAGAAAGGGAGAAAAGTACCTCTTTCTCTACTTTCTCCATCCCATGCATTATCTTGTAAACCTCTATCATGTCACCCCGCAGTCGACATTTCTCCAAGCTAAAGAGTCCCAAGCGTTTCAACCTTTCTTCATAGGGAAAGTGTTCCAGCCCTTTAATCACTCTAGTTGTCCTTTTCTGGACTTTCTCCAATGCTATAATATCCTTTTTGAGGGTCGGTGACCAGAAATGCACAGGGTACTCCAAATGAGACCGCACCATTGATTTATACAGGGGCATTATGATACTGGCTGATTTGTTTTCAATTCCCTTACTAATAATTCCCAGCATGGCGTTGGCCTTTTTTATTGCAAACGCACACTGTCTTGACATTTTCAGTGAGTTATCTACCACGACCCCAAGATCTCGCTCTTGGTCAGTCTCTGCCAGTTCACACCCCATCAACTTGTATTTGTAGCTGGAATTCTTGGCCCCAGTGTGCATTACTTTGCACTTGGCCACATTGAACCGCATTGAACCGCATCTGCCATGTTGACGCCCACTCACCCAATTATATACTCAGTCAATCTAATATCTAATAGCCAATCAGAAACCGTGTTGGGAAAAGCCCCCCTTGCCCACTTTCTAAAATATTTGGGGGTTGCCTTGGTGCCCATGGGCTCTACAGAATACAATCTACAGAATACAATCCAGTAGCTCTTCCAACCATCCACTGGAACTTAAGTGCCCCATGACAGTTTATGAACTGTTAAGTTTATTGTGACATACCGTACATTTTCCTATTTGAGAGTCTATTTCATTAGATCCGTTTGACAAAGTAGGCTTTGGCCTATAAAAGCTAAATAAACGTGTTAGTCTTTAAAGTGCTGTAAGACGCTTCTTTTTGCTTTTAATCAATATATCTAATTCTCAACATGACCAAATCTGTGGGTAGTTAAATTCAGAAATTGGCATCAATAACAAGGCAGACCTTTCTCCCAACCTGAAAAAACCCCCAGGTTTGCAGAAAAAATTTAAATCTTTTTTTTAAAAAAGCATTAGGGAAGGGATTAGAAACCCTAAAAAATAATTTTTTAAAAGCTCTTGTAGCTTTAATACTCGCACATCCGAGACCATTGTGGAGGTTGCTTGGCAGCCACAACAGTATTGTCAGCCTTCAAACCTTATTTTTTGTCAGTAAAAGGAGGGGGGGAATGGCCTTTCCAGTCCTGTTTTGGCCAGGCCCAGCAGTAAGCATTAGAAGGTCTGGCTGCTTGCTGCTATTCAACAGCAGCCACTGCATTAGAGTAGTCTTCTTGCCCTTCCTTTTCTCCCACTAACTGACCAATTTTTTTTTATCTGCCCCCATCTTCAGCTATATTATTTAGTCATTTCATTTATATTCCATCTTTCTTCTCAACAGAGAAGAGCTTGCATCATTCTCTTCTCCATTTTATCCTCACAATCTGAGGTAGGTTATGTTAAAAATTTAGCTGGCCCAAGGTCACCCAGTGAGCTTCTACCACAGAGTGAGGATTTGAACCCATCTTCCAGATCCTCATTTGACTACACCCACTAGCTTTCATGTGGTGATTGCTGTTAAAAAGTAACAAGCAGCCAGTCCTGGGTAAGTCATGCAAGTTGGGTGGTAGCAAGTTACCCAGTGGTTGGTGCTAAGTTTGGCCCCAGTGAGAGCTCCCTGAAAGGCCTAAATAGCCCTGAAAAGCCCCCCCCCCCCCTTTTAACTGACAGAAACCAAGGTTTGAAGGCTGGAAATACTGTTGTGGCTGCCTAGAAACCCCCACGACAGCCACAGAATTCATGCATTTCTTAAAGCTACAAGGGCTGCTTCTATTCTTGGGGAGGGTGATTTCTAACCACTCCCCTAATATTTGGCTAGGTTTAAAAAGATTTCAAATAATGAAAGAGTCCAGTGGCATCTTAATGACTAACAAATTGATTATGGCATGAACTTCTCTGAGCCAGCCTACTTCTGCTTCTTGCAAACCCAGTTCTCAGCCTGTCCCTGTTTAATTTTTTCCAGCCAAACCAACAATCTTTCTGTCCTCACAAAACCTGAAATACTTATTTCCCGGAACAACTAGACACCATACCAGTTCAACTAATTGTCAGAGGTTTCACTGTTATAAGTGTAATACGAGATAACTTTTTTCTGCTCACCCAGATGACAAAACCCCCCTATTAATATGGAGAATCATATTTAGTTTATTCTATTAATAGCAAGTGTCATGGCACCTTAAATTGCAACACAGTTGTTTTGGCATAAGCCTTTGTCAGCCAAAGCTCTTTCTGCCAGATGCGTGAGCAATCACATTATTCATGTCTCTTTTCATGTGGGTAATGCTTCATACATCTGATGATATATATCTCTGACTCATCAAAGCTGATATACCATAATAAACGTTAGTTTTTAAATTGGTTCAGGAATCTGCTATTTTGGATGCAAGAAGCTACCATTCTAGAATTTGTTTAAACATTGTTTTTCAAAATAGGAATGTGATAACTTTTGGTCCATGTAAGTAGGAATGTACCATGTGATGTGCTTTACCCGCTGGTCGAATTCATACCGAGTCTACACCAATCATCAAGACCACATTACAAGAAACCTTAATAAGGTCATATCTTCAGGCAAGTAAATCATTTGACCTCCTTGTGTCTTAGTTTAATGCCTGAAACATTAGGGAAAAACAAGAAACCACTTATGCATGCCTGTATCTGACTGCTAGCAAAATGCCCATTATTAGGACAGCGTATGCATGAGGAGAGAGGATTATATTTGAAAGAGCCCCATGAGGGAGGGGGGTGCAATGGATTTTCTGTGTACTTCTCCCATCTCCTCAAGGGCACCTTATCTGCTGGATGAAACATAATGTCACACCACACAGTCATCGCATGTGAACAAGCCCATGCGCATTAGCATGCAACCTCATCCTCCATCCTTACTTCCCATGCTGCAAGTGGGGTGCCAGCCTCCAGACAGGCTGGAGGTCTTCCAGAATTACAGCTGATCCTCAGTCCACAGGGATCAGCCCCCTGGAGAAAACAGCTGCTATGGTATTACACCCTGCTGAGGTCCCTCCCCTCCCCAAACCGCAGCATCCCCCACCTCCTCCCAAATTTGCTGGAATATCCCAATTCAGAACTGGGAACCTTAGCTGCAAGAACAGTTTCCTGGGATTAAGTCTTATTGAATAAAATGGGTCTTTTGAGTAAGAAGTATGAATGTAATAGGAGATTTGTGCAAAATCAGAAGACAATAGCAGAGTACTCCCTCCTAAGCAGAGTTAAACCATTGTAAAGGACTTAAATGGATATAACTTTGCTTGGCATGGTTGTGAACATTGACACTCACAATGCTTGGGGTGGGGGAAGGACAGAGCACAGGGCTCATTCACAGAGCACCAAACCACGGTTGGTGGTTTAAGGAATAGATGTAGTTGCCACCAATGTTCCCTCTAAGCTGCAGAGTCTTGTGAGCAAAAATTCTACTTTGTGAGCTACTGGTATTAAAGTTGCGAGCTACTGGCGTTAAAGCTGTGAGCGACTGCATAAATTAATGTGCTCTGGGGTCATTCTTCTTGAGCTAAGACAAAAATGTGTGAGCTGGAAGCTAAAAATCTGTGAGCTAGCTCACATTAACTCAGCTTAGAGGGAACACACTGGTTGCCACATACTTCTAATAGCTTGTTGTGCACTTGTGGTTATTTCTAATAGCTATTACAAAGTTGTCAAAAGAGTTGAACTACTCTTTTCAAATGGCAGTTTGAAGGCTGAATTTTTGGAGGGGCATTCCTTTTGCCCCATTTCACAATCTAGCTGAATTGCCAAGACATTTGACATGGTCCTTCCTTGGCTTCTTTCTTTCCAAGAGCCTTTGTATTGCCTGAAAGACTGCCTCTCTCCCCACCTGTTTTCCTTGCCCACAAAGCATGTAACTTGTAATGTCTCAGTTTTATTGCTTAGGGTTGCTAGGTCCAATTCAGGAAATATCTGGGGACTTTGGGGGTGGAGCCAGGAGCAAGGTTGTGATAAGCATGCCTGAACTCTGGAGGGAGTTCTGGTCATCACATTTACAGGGACCGCACTCCTTTTAAATCTTTCCATTGGAAATAATGGAGGATAGGGGCACCTTCTTTTGGGGTTCATAGAATTGGACCTCTGGTCCAATCTTTTTGAAACTTGGGTTTTTTTTTGAGGAGAGGCATCAGATGCTATGCTGAAAATTTGGTGCCTCTACCTCAAAAAACAGCCCTTCCAGAGCCCCAGATACCCATTGTTTGATTCTCCATTATACCCTATGGAGTGCCCAGTGGACATTTTCCTCCCCCCGCCCCGCTTTTTAATAACCCTGAAGCGGGGGAGGAGGTTCTCCAATCTGGGTAATCCCCTGTCCCCAACTGGGGATTGGCAATCCTATCAGATCTCCAGGAGTTTCCCAACATGCATATGGCAACCTTACCACACCTTCTAATCTCCAACTGGTAGCCAGGGAGGACCTAGCAAACCAACATGAAATGAAGTGTGAATTGTTATTGTGCCACATATTTCTAGGAGACTATACATAGCATCTCTGATTTTTTTTTAAAAAAATAGCATTTTAAAGAAATTGCTCTGAAATTTAAAATAACTATAGGTTATTTTATTTATCGCATGTTATTTTAAACTTCCCCCCTCAGATGTTAACTGTAATAACTTTATAAAGAAGTGTGTTGCCAATGGGAAAGAGGCAGGATGTGTGAGCAGCAGCACAGCTTGAAAAGGATTTATGTCAAAACTGAAAATGATCCTACAAACTGTGAATAAATTATTGATAGCATTTTATCCTCGGATCAGCAAACCAGATCTCAAGGGACTCCGGATAATGGATATGGAGGTTTCCGTCTCCAAGAAACCAGCTTATGATAATGGCTGTATGACAGCGCCTTCTGTGAAATTAAGTACCTGACAACTTCATTCACAATCCAGTTCCACTGAATGAGTCAGATTTTCATACTAATCTTAAGGATGAACGCAGCTACCTCAACATACTGATGTGACTTACTGCTGATAGACAGTATTATTGCCCATTCACCCAGCAGGAAAGATCCTCTTGGAATTCTTGACAAACTTGGCCTTTTGCCATCTTGAATAATGTGCTAATTATTTGCCCCCTTTTAAATTTCTCATTACAAATCACATTAGCACAAAAAACATCAAAATGCACTGACCCATCATGCTTATTTCCAGTATTTACAGAAATAATTGTAGGGTACATTAAAGCACAGAATGGGGTATCATAAATTTGTTTTACATGTTCCCTTTTTTCACATTTAAATAAGCTCTTTTTTAAAGAGCTAGATTTGAGTCTAGTGGCACCTTAGAGCCCAACAAGATTTTTGGGGTGTAAGCTTTCAGAGTCAAAGTTCAGGATATCTGACAAGGGGAGCCCTAACTTGTGAAAGCTTAGACTCTGAAAATCTTGTTGTTCTCTAAGGTGCTAGGGATGTCAGCCTCCAAGTGGGACCTGGGGATGCACTGGAATTATAACTCATCCACTTCCCATGGAGAAAATGGCTGCTTTGGAGGCAGGCTTCTGTGGCATTGCATCCCACTGACGTCCCAGTCCCCCCAGGCTCCATCCCCAAATCTCCAGAAGTTTCCCTAACCTGGATCTGGCAACCCATCCCCCACTGGTGGCCGGGGAGGACCTGGCAACCCTATAGAACTCAACGCTAGCTCTTCTATCGTCAGGGTTTTGTAGAAAGAGGCCAGCAGGAACTCTTTTTACTTATTAGGTCACACCCCCTGACATCACCATTGTTTTACATAGGGCTCTTTTGTAGAAAAAGCCCATCGGGCTCATTTTCGTATTAGGCCACACCCCTTGATGCCAAGCCATCCAGAACTGCGTTTCTGCTCAAGAAAAGCCCTGTCATAGACCAGCATGGCTGTTCTTGAAACTACCATGTTCCTACCATAATTTCACAGCATATGTTTAAATATAGAGGAAACTGTATTTGATGGCAAACACTGTTCCAGCACGACACAAAAAATATTAGAGATACTTGATTATCATGCTTAAAGTAACTGATACTATCAGTGGTAATAAATGGAATGACAAATCAGTAAACATGGTTACAAGTTCATCTGGTGTATTAAAAATGCAAGCTGCACAGGATGTTTGTCCTGACACAAGGTTCCTTGCAGATGGTAAGTTTTTAGGGAGAAGAATACTGCAGTGTAGAGATGCTGTTGCTTGAAGTGCATGCATTTATTTTCTGTTTTGCTATGGTCTTGACACTAGTTATGGAGATTCCTGAGATGCTTCAGGCAATGCTTAGGGGAAACCCAAAATTAAGTCCTGGGCTCCATAATTCTGTGAATAGGGTCTAGTGTTATCACCACTTCATTGACTGCTGTGATATTAAAAAGGTAAAGGTAAGCATGTCATTTCCGACTCTGCGTAAGCACGTCATTTCCGACTCTGAGGCGACGTCGCATCACAACATTTTCATGGCAGAACTAATAAAAGAGTGCTCCTGCACTTTTAGGAAGAGCCCTTGTTTCACCACTGCGTAGTAACCAACCACAATTCCTTTTTTGTTAGATCTGATCATGGTCTCAAGTCTTTGAAATTGTTATGTAGGAGCTAGGCATTTAGAATTGCACCAGTGAAGAATTGCCACACAGGGCTTGTTTCCAGGTGGGAGGTGCAACAGCAGAATTCATTGGCTTTATAAATGTAGACTACTAAATGAGCCTGTGTACTAGATACGTATGCAATGTCAAAATCCCAAATGACTGCTGAAAAGGGGCATAGGTGGTTGCTATGTGTCATTGAAAAGTGGTTGCTACGTGTCATTAGGACCTATGCATTTGATGTATTTTAAAGATAGTATATGTACTGTATTTTTCGGACCATTAGACGCACCGGACCATAAGACGCATCTAGTTTTTAGAGGAGGAAAACGAAAATTTTTTTTGAAGCTGTGCACCCAAATCTGGGCACCTTCCCCCTCTCAATCCTGCCTCCGATCCCAGCCCTTGCTAGAAGCAGCAGCTGAAGCCTGGCAGGCACAGAGGAAGCCCCCCCCCTCCGCAAACCCAGTGCTTCGCGAAGCGCTGCATTTGCGGGGGGGGGGGCTTCCTTTTTGCCTGGCTTCAGCTTCTGCTGATAGCAAGGGCTGGGATCTGAGGCTTGGCTGACTACGAACCCAGCCCTTGCTATCAGCAGAAGCTGAAGCCTCTCAGACAGGGACAGAGGAAGCACCCCCCCCCCCCGCAAATGCAGCGCTTCACCAAACGCAGGGTTTGCGGAGGGGGGGTGCTGATAGTACAAGCTGAAGCCAAGCAGACAGGGAAAGAGGAAGCCCCTCCTCCACAAACCCAGCGCTTCGCCAAGCGCTGCATTTGTGGAGGGGGGGATTCCTCTCTGCCTGGCTTCAGCTTGTGCTCTCAGACAGGGACAGAGGAAGCACCCCCCCCGCAAACGCAGCGCTTCGCCAAGCGCTGGGTTTGCGGAGGGGGGGGGTGCTGATAGCACAAGCTGAAGCCACGTAGACAGGGAAAGAGGAAGCCCCCCCCGTCCACAAACCCAGCGCTTCGTCAAGCGCTGTGTTTGCGAAGGGGGGGGGATTCCTCTCTGCCTGGCTTCAGCTTGTGCTGATAGCAAGGGCTGGGATCCGAGGCTTGGCTGCCTCCGAACCCAGCCCTTGCTATCAGCAGAAGCTGAAGCTATGCAGACAGGGACAGAAGAAGCCCCCCCCCCTCCGCAAACCCAGCGCTTCGCCAAGCGCTGCGTTTGCGGAGGGGGGGGATTCCTCTCTGCCTGGCTTCAGCTTGTGCTGATAGCAAGGGCTGGGATCCGAGGCTTGGCTGCCTCCGAACCCAGCCCTTGCTATCAGCAGAAGCTGAAGCCACGCAGACAGGGACAGAGGAAGGCCCCCCCCCTCCGCAAACCCAGCGCCTCGCCAAGCGCTGCGTTTGCGGAGGGAGGGGGCTTCCTCTTTGCCTGGCTTCAGCTTCTGCTGATAGCAAGGGCTGGGATACGAGGCTTGGCTGCCTCCGAACCCAGCCCTTGCTATCAGCAGAAGCTGAAGCCACGCAGACAGGGGCAGAGGAAGCACCCGCCCCCTCCGCAAACCCAGCGCTTCGCAAGCGCTGGCTGTGGAGGGGGCGGCGTGCTTTCTCCCTGCTTGCCTGCCTGGCTTTAGCGCTGATGCTTAAAGCAAGCGCTGGGATCGGGGGGGCAGAGGGAGCGATCCTGGCGCTTGCTGTAAGCGTCAGAGCTGGAGCCAGGCAGGCAGGGGCGGGAAGCGCCGGGACGGAGGCAGCGGATCCCCCCCCCCCCCCCGAGGAAGGTACGTATGGTACCTTCGCTCCATAAGACGCACACACTTTCCCCCCCACTTTTTTGGGAGGAAAAAGTGCGTCTTATGGTGCAAAAATACGGGTATCTTGTTGCATTTGCATTGTAAGCTGCCTTAAGTTTCTGTAAGGTAGAAAGGTTGCTAAGAAATGTAGAAGGCAACAAAAAAACCCCCCACAACAAATGGTCTTAAAATACATTGTAGAGTTTGGGGGATTTTTTTTTTCTCCATTGAATCATGAATATATTTAGACTGCATCTAGAACAGGGCTTTTTTGGTAGAAAAGTCCCAGCAGGAACTCATTTGCATATTAGGCCACACCCCTGACCGCCATTGTGCCACACAGCTTTTTAGTAGAAAAAGCCCAGCAAGAACTCATTTGTATGTTAGGCCACACCCCCTGACACCAAGCCAGCCAGAACTGCGTTCCTGTGCATTCCTGCTCAAAAAACCCCTGAGCCTTGCTCAGATATGTTGGCCCATCTCTGCTGAAATCTTTTGGAAGTTGGCCCTATACCGTAAATATCGGTGTCATATTTGATCTTTTTTTTCCTTTGTACAGAAAAAAAGTCTAAGGCCAGTATAGCTTCAGATCATTTTCAGCTGGCTACAGTCCTAAACCTGCTTGTTGAGAGTAGTAGTGATGATAAGTACAAAAATGGATTTTAGGTAACAGCTACCTTTGCAAGTGAGGCAGCCTTGTGGGTTTTTTTGAGCAGAAATGATTGCTCTTTGGAGAGAGAGAGAAGCATTTCAGCATTTGTTTTTAATATAAAGAGATAATATGTCTGTAGCACACCATTTTCCCTCTTTCTGTGACCAACTACCATCAAGTGTTATAGAGAATAGTAGGTTCTTTGACTGCATTTACATTATTGATGGGATTTCCCTCAGTGGAGAAATGCTAGTACAGTCATGAAACTGCACACATGATTTCTATTTTCGGAAAACTGCCTTTATCCCAGTAACTATCCTAAGGTTTATATTTTTGTTCGGCACGAATGGTGCATTTCTTTCTCTTCCCTGTCCAAGCCAGATCCCAAGAGGGCTCTTGTAGCCTTTACAGCATATCTACAGCGCATGTTTAAAATCAGTTTAATGGGCTCTTCCCTCTCGCTAAGGAACTGTAGTTCTGTGAAGGTCTAGGGATCACTGATTGGTCTTGAGCTTGAAACCCCTTACCCGACTGTAGGATTTTGTGTGGCAGCTTTACCACTTACCTGTTATAAAAGCAATGTAGGTTCATACTGTAGGTATGCCAAGAAGACAGACCGTTGTGGGCCTGGAGCCCCTTTTCCTATTGCTAGCTTGGAAAATTTCTGGTGATTTGGGGGTGGTACCTGATGATGGAGGGGTTTGGAGAAGAGAGGGACCTCTGTGGGGTATAATACCATAAAGTCCACCCTCCAAAGCAGCCATTTCCTCCAAGGGAGCTGATCTCCGCAGTCTGGAGTTGTAATTCTGGGAGATCTCCAACCCCCATCTGGAGGTTGGGAACCCTACCTATTGCTGTGCTGCGGCGAGTAAAGAAGACAGATCTTGCAGAATTTTCCTTTCATCACAAGGTTTTGAAAGTTCCAGGAAAGGACTTTCAGTGCTTGTAAATATCAGCCCCACCCCACTCCAAAGAAATGGTAATATTTGTAGCAGCTGTAGATATTGCCTCACAGGGCCTTAAGTGTCAAAAGCATAGTACAGTGAATCAAGTCCCATCAGAATATGCTTTTTTGCTTTCACCTTTGGTCTGTAAACAGGGCTGGCGTATGGGAGTAGGCCAAGTAGGCGGTGGCCTCTGGGTCCACCTGGCCTAGGGGCGCCAGGAAGAGCCCCCTCTCCTCACGCGCTGCCGCTGCATTCCTGACCTAGCTGAGGCTGTTGGAGCTTCGGCAATGTGTGTGGGGTGTGTGTGTGCGGCAGCGAGCGCTGAGTTGCAACGCCAGCCTCAGAGGCTCAAGAACTGGCGGTTGTGTGTGTGGACAGCAGCCCCCTTTCTCCTGGGCTGCTGGCAACCAAGCAAGGCTGCAAGTTGCACCCAGTACACTGGAGAAGCCCTGCTCCTCGCCGCCATCCTCTGGCCAACCCCCCATGCTCCGCCGCTCACCCAGCAGCACCGCCAGTCCCAGCAGCTCCAAGGGCAGAGGCTCCATCCCACTGATTCCCCACGGGGCGGGTGATAAGTCCTGAGGACTGGAAGGTAGCAAATGTCACCCCCATCTTTAAAAAGGTTCCAGAGGAGATCCAGGAAATCACAGGCCAGTCAGTCTGACTTCAATACCGGGAAAGTTGGTAGAAACCATTATCAAGGACAGAATGAGTAGGCACATTGATGAACATGGGTTATTGAGAAAGACGCAGCATGGGTTCTGTAGGGAAGATCTTGCCTCACTAACCTGTTACATTTCTTTGAGGGGGTGAACAAACATGTGGACAAAAGAGACCCGATAGATGTTGTTTACCTTGACTTCCAGAAAGCTGTTAATAAAGTTCCTCATCAAAGGCTCCTTAGAAAGCTTGAGAGTCATGGAGTAAAAGGACAGGTCCTCTTGTGGATCAAAAACTGGCTGAGTAATAGGAAGCAGAGAGTGAGTATAAATGGGCAGTCTTCGCAGTTGAGGACAGTAAGCAGTGGAGTGCCGCAGGGCTCAGTACTGGGTCCGATGCTCTTTAACTTGTTCATAAATGATTTAGAGTTGGGAGTGAGCAGTGAAGTGGCCAAGTTTGCGGATGACACTAAATTGTTCAGGGTGGTGAGAACCAGAGAGGATTGTGAGGAACTCCAAAGGGATCTGTTGAGGCTGGGTGAGTGGGCGTCAACGTGGCAGATGCGGTTCAATGTGGCCAAGTGCAAAGTAATGCACATTGGGGCCAAGAATCCCAGCTACAAATACAAGTTGATGGGGTGTGAACTGGCAGAGACTGACCAAGAGAGAGATCTTGGGGTCATGGTAGATAACTCACTGAAAATGTCAAGACAGTGTGCATTTGCAATAAAAAAGGCCAACGCCATGCTGGGAATTATTAGGAAGGGAATTGAAAACAAATCAGCCAGTATCATAATGCCCCTGTATAAATCGATAGTGCGGTTTCATTTGGAGTACTGTGTGCAGTTCTGGTTGCCTCAAAAAAGATATAGCATTAGAGAAATTCCAGAAAAGGACAACTAGAATGATTAAAGGGCTGGAACACTTTCCCTATGAAGAAAGGTTGAAATGCTTGGGGCTCTTTAGCTTGGAGAAACGTTGACTGCGGGGTGACATGATAGAGGTTTACACGATAATGCATGGGATGGAGAAAGTAGAGAAAGAAGTACTTTTCTCCCTTTCTCACAATACAAGAACTCGTGGGCATTCGATGAAATTGCTGAGCAGACAGGTTAAAACGGATAAAAGGAAGTACTTCTTCACCCAAAGGGTGATTAACATGTGGAATTCACTGCCACAGGAGGTGGTGGTGGCCACAAGCATAGCCACCTTCAAGAGGGGGTTAGATAAAAATATGGAGCAGAGGTCCATCAGTGGCTATTAGCCACAGTGTGTGTGTGTGTATATATAATTTTTTTTGGCCACTGTGTGACACAGAGTGTTGGACTGGATGGGCCATTGGCCTGATCTAACATGGCTTCTCTTATGTTCTTAAGTCTTGTGGATCTCCTGACAAAAATATGTAATCTTTCATTGAAATCTGCCACAGCTTGCAATCTAATAATACGGTTTAGCATGTACACCCCGCCTCCTCCATGCATTGAACTCACTATATTATACAGAGGGACAGAAGGGATCCTGAGAGATGTAGACTTCTCCAGGCATGTAGGCCATACTAGACCTAGGATCAGGACACACACAAAAGCTTATCCCTTGAATAAAACTTTGTTGGTCTTAAAGCTGTCACCGGGTTTAAACATTGTTCTGCAGCTTCAGACCAACATGGCTACCCACCTGAGTGCAGTCTTTAGAGTTAGATGTATTGAAAACCGTCATTATTTATTTTATTCGATTTTTAGCCTTCCCTTCCTGTAGAACAGGCTCAGGGCGGTATCATGGAAGGTACCTCCAAGCAGGGTTGCCAAGTCCCCTGCAATCTATTGTACCACAGAGTTTTCCCTCCCAAATTCCTGGAGCATTTGGGAAAACCATAAAATTTTCCTGGAAGTGGATGGCGCGCAACATCACTGGTGTGATAATGTCACTTGCAGATGACATCATTGCACTGGTGGCATTGGGGGAGGTTCCCCACTTTGGGAACCTCCAGGGTGGGAGAATTCCCACCCGACCCAGGGGCTGGCAGCCCTACCTCCAAGTTATGGATGCAAAAGTGGAAGAAATTTGTGCCAGAGGATGTTTCCTGTCTTCTTATGTCAGAGGGTCTTTCCTGCTCCTGCCCATGCATGACAAATCTTCTACTGGTCTCCTCAGATGCAATTGTAGCAGAAAAATAATGAGGTCCACACAGAATTTCTGGTTTGAAGCAAGGTTTACTTCTGGTACCAAAAAGTAGGACCCAGTCGGGCTTGCTGCCCCAAAGACTGAGCTCCAATCATTCTGCATACAGACAGCTTTATTCACACAGAGGCAAGTAAGCAGGTACATGAGCTTATCTGATTTCAAAGGGTCCCACCTCCACTGAGTTCTCCCTGGTAAATGTCCATGACCAAGTTCCTTCACTTATCTATTTCAGCAAGGCACCTCCAAGGGGCCCTTTCTCTTATCTAATCATCCAGCTGGAGCTGACACCCGCTATGCTGTGGCCAGCGTTTTAACGGAAAACTACTTCAGACATGTTAAAGGCAAAGCATGCTCTTAATCCTTATATTCATTATTATAGGTGTATTAATTATTCAGGGGCTCTCTTTCACAATCCCTGTTCTCTGTCCCCTTGTAAGAAACTGGGCAAAGGTGCTACAATTTGGGAGAGGCCATGTAGTAGAGCACCTGCCTGGCATGCAGAATGTCCTATATTCAGTCCCTGGCAACTAAAAGACTAGGAAGTAGGTGATGGGAACAGCTTTCACTTGAGACAGTGGAGAGCTGCTGCCAGGCTGACTAGACAATAGTGACCTGGATGGGTCACTGGTCTGGTTCAGTATAAGGCAGCTTTGTGTGTATTCAGTTAGGAATTTCTTCTTACAAGCAAACAACAACTCCTTTCCTCAATACAACAACAACAACAAAAGGCTTGGGGGGGGGGGGGATGTAGTTACTGTTCACCTTCAGTAGTGCCCAAAAGCATCTGGTTCTGTATCACTGGTCTAAACCAGTGGTGTTGAACTCATTTGTTATGAGGGCTGAATCTGACATAAATGAGACCTTGCTGGGCTGGACCATGTTGGGCTGGGCCCTGTGTGTACCTATTTAAGATTAGGTAGCAGAGATATAAACTTTATAAAGGACACAGGCAAACACAATTAAAGATTTTTAAAAAAAACCCTTAAAATAAAATATGCTTAAAACATTAGCACTTGTTGGTCTTAAAGGTGCTTTCTTTGTATTTCTCCTGTAGAATTCAGGGAACTGAGCAAAGGAACCTCTGGCTGTTTCCCTCCCTCCCCAGGGGATCAGGAGGGAGGGAGCCTCAGCTAATAGAAGAAAGAGAGACTTGGCTCAGTAGCTCTGCTATGCGATTGAGAGAGCCTGGCAAAGCAAGCTCTGCCTCCTCTCCCTTCCCAAGAGAGGAGCTTCAACCAGTGGTGAAAGCAGAGGCTTTTTTCCTTAGCTCCTGTGCAATTGAGCAAGCCCGACAAAGCAAGCTGTTATGCAGAAGGAAGCAAGAGAGAGAGAGAGAAGGAAATAGATGACAACCAGTTGCTTGGGGGCCTGAGAGGAGCCCTCCAGGGGCCTGATTCGGCCCCCGGGCTGCATGTTTGACAACCATGGTCTAAATAGAACTTGATGTAGCAGAACAATTCTCATTCCATTCAGCCACCTAATGGATTAGTGGTCACCACATTCACTTCTTTTTTTTTTTTTACCATTTCTTAAAGAGAAAGTTGGCAGCTTTAAAATAAAGTTACTTAATAATGATCACCAAAACATCTGGCATGTCTGCCCTATGAAAGCATGGGGAAATGATATCTTCAGATTTTCTAAACTGTTATTGTTTGCCTGGGAGTATGCTTGCCTAACATTTATAAATACAACTTGCATCTCTGTGACATAAATGAAAAGTATCCATTAACACGGAGAATCAATGTTCTGAACATAAGACATTTTGAAAAATTACACCACAGGTCCAATATTATCGGGGTTTTTTATTCCTTTGGCTCTCCTTCACCACAGTCAGTATTGATCATGCTCGATACAAACAGATATCAGGAGTGAGTGAAAGGCAATTATTGGAAAAGAACACACACAATTGCTTCAAAGACTTTCATAGTTTGGTTTATGTGCACAGCTGACCTATCGTCATTTCAGGCTAGACTCTAATACACTGTCCTCATGAGAAAACACTGTTTACATTGTATTTTTTTAATAATGGGTACGCTACAGTGAGTAAGAAACATGCTTGGTAACAGAAGGCAGCCCTGAACTGAAAGTCAGAGACCGAAAAGTTAAAGGCATTTTGTTACCTGAGCATTTGTGCCCCATGTTCCTAAACAGATTTATTTACAAGCTTCTTTTTTTTTAAAAGATGCCTCAAACCTTTTTACACTTATGACAATCCTGTGAGGCAAACTTGGCTTGGAAGACCAGCAAATTGCACAAGGTCTCATTTATATAAGAGTTTTACTTTTTAAAAAGCAGGGCTGCAAGCAGAATACGAATGAGATCCACATTTACTTTAGCTGGTTACTTCTCTCCGTGCAAAGTGCCATCAAGTTGTAGCTGACCTATGGTGATTCTACAGGGTTTTCAAGGCAAGTGATTAAGCAGAGGTGGTCTGTCATTGCCTGCCCCTGCAAAGTCCTCCTAAGCGGTTTCCCATCCCAGTTCTGACCTTGCTCAGCTTCTGAGATCTAATGAGATTGGGTTATACCATACCATTCCACATCCCTAGGTGGTTACTTATAAGAAAACTATACAGGGACCTGAAGCAGTTTACAGCATCAAGCTTTGGAGGGCTCACAGCCAAGGTGAGCCTCCCCTCCCGGTGGACATCCTTTTGGTCACTGGTCCCCTGAGCCCCATGGCACAGAGTGGTAAGCTGCAGTACTGCAGTCCAAGCTCTGCTCATGACCTGAGTTCAATCCTGGCAGAAGCTGGGTTCAGGTAGCCAGCTCAAAGTTGACTCAGCCTTCCATCCTTCTGAGGTCAATAAAATTAGTACTCACCTTGCCGGGGGTAAAGTGTAGATGACTGGGGAAGGCAATGGCAAACCACCCCAGAGTCGGAAGCGACTGGCGCTTGCACAAGGGACTACCTTTACCATTTACTTTAATGCTGATTCATTAGGGGAGGGACAGTGGCTCAGTGGTAGAGCATCTGCTTGGGAAGCAGAAGGTCCCAGGTTCAATCCCTGGCATCTGCAAAAAAGGGTCCAGGCAAATAGGTGTGAAAAACCTCAGCTTGAGACCCTGGAGGGCTGCTGCCAATCTGAGAAGACAATACTGACTTTGATGGACCGAGGGTCTGATTCAGTATAAGGCAGCTTCATATGTTCATATGCCCTCTTCCCCTGGGACCAGATCTTCACCACCATCCAGAGTGAGAGGAATTATTTAATCAGCATGCTATGTACTAACCCATCCTTTGTCCAAGGAAGTCAAGGTGGTATACATTGTTCTCCCCCATCCCATTTTATGAATAAAACTTTGTTGGTCTTAAAGGTGTCACTTGACTCCTGCTTTGTTCTACTGCTTCAGACCAAATGGCTGTCCACCTGGATCTATGTAATAGATTAGTTGAATTTGCCCAAAGAGGTACTAAAAAGAAGTACATTTAAAAAAAAAATACAACAACCCACAAAAAAATGAACAAGAAAAGGAGCATAAAAAATATACCAAATGGAAAAAAACATGAGCGGTTGTTGAAAACATAAAGCTGCACACAACAGCATAGTACCAGAGCGAATCAGGCGACTAGTAAGACAACCCAAAGAAGCAGATGACTTCAAAGCTTGGACAATCAACAACTTAGAAATGCCCGGAAGGATAACAAGCCCTTGACTGGTGCCAAAAATTTTTATTTAATGTTATGTATTTGATCCATTTATTATTTGGTTTTTTAAAAGTCCTGAAAATGACTTACCAAATTGAATTATTACTAATAATGCCAGTCTACAGCTGCCGATAGAACGGTGGGCTTTGATTTAACACTATGTAATCCACTTTGATTCTCGGTGAAATTGGCAGACCATTAGTACAGTAAATAAATAAATGTGGATGTTTCATGTTTGGATGTACAAGCTCAGGTTAAAAACAAACCAAAATTGGCAACCAAAATTAGCAATGTCTGATCTCATTATTTATTTATTTACTTCCTTTATATCCCTCCTTTCTTCCTGATGGGGACTCAAAGGGATTTACATCACTCCGCTCCATTTTATTCCCATGACAATCCTGTAAGGTTGGACTGAGACAGTGACTGGCCCAAGGTCACCCAGCAAACATCCATGACAGAGCAGGGATTCCGACCTGAGTCTCCTGATTCCTTGTCTGACACTCTACCGTACTGGGGCTGTCATTAAAATACATCACTATTACCGAGAATCTATCAGAAAATTCCAAGATGGGTGTCTCCAGTAGAAGTGTTCACACCGCCAAATCTTATAAAACTGGACCAGAATTATAAATATGAAGACTTGTTGAAAAGAGACAATCACCTGAAGTCTAAGGAAGAACTAGAGGGTATTGATATTAAACTGAGCTGGTGGTTGAGAGCACAAATAGAATCTAGATATGCCAAAGACAAGATAATAGGTGTCAGTTTGGATCAATATCCATTTGACAAAATATTTTTGGGACCTCAAGAGAAACTGATATCGAACTTATACTCTTGCTTACTTCAGATGAAGATGCAAGATGAAATTGTAAAGGACTGTATGCTCCAGTGGGCTAAGAATATAGGCCGCAATATTATGTTAGAGGAATGGGAAAGATTATGGAAATTCAGTATTAAATTAACCAGATGAGTAGTTTTTAAAGAAAACTTGTATAAAATGTTTTATAGATGGTATGTAACTCCTCAAAAACTTTCTAAAATGTGCTCTAATGTGCCTAATAAGTGTTGGAAATGTTCAAAGCAAGTGAGGTCGTTTTATCATATGTGGTGGACATGCGAGGTGGTGAAAGGTTTTTGGAAGATGGTTCATGAACTCTTACAGAAAATACTGAAGAGACAGATTCAATTCAAACCAGAACTATTTTTTATTGAATATATATCCCAGTGACTATACAAAAGAGACAAGACATTTGTTGGCGCATATCAATACAACAGCCAGAATTTTGCTTGCACAGAAATGGAAATTTCAAGAGGTGCCTACGAAATCAGACGAGATCGGCAAGATAATGGAAGCTGTGGAGATGGACTATTTATCCCAAATACTAGTGGGAAAATCAGAAGAAGAAGCAGAGAAATATTGGGAAAAGTTATATGTGTGGTTAGATACTTCAAAATTATATGGGGTGAATTTTTGATCTCCAGCTCCTACAGTAGATATCTTAAAATGCTGTAAGTATTAGAAATATAATTAAAATGTGATGGTTTATAGGAGAATTTACAATCTTTACTATAAATTTTATAATCTGAGAAGTCATGTGGCATAATTGATTATACTGTCTGTAATAATACTTTGTTATGGATTATGTTCATTCAGGGCGGACTAATACTGTATTGTTAATGATAATGTTCTTTCTTTATTCTCCCTTCTCCCTACCCTTTTTCTTTTCTTTTCTTTTCTTTTCTTTTCTTTTCTTTTCTTTTCTTTTCTTTTCTTTAACCAATAAAAACTTTATACAAGTAAAATACATCACTATTGATGCCACCTTCTGGCAACAAGGTAATACTGAAAATAGCCTCCTAAAGGTGAAGGAGAGAAGCACGCTTGAAACTGCAAGGAATCGTGGGATGAAAATCCCATACCAGTGAGGATGAGTGCGGGCATCAAGGGAACATGAAGATAAAGGCAAATGTGGCTGTCTCTTCCATGCATGAACAAAAATACACATGGATTGTGGACATGCTAGTTGAAACGAGCATATCTCATCTGGTTAGGCCACCAGAGGAGGATCTCAACACTTGGACAGGACAGCAGGTGACAGGGCAGATTGGAAAGTGGAAACACCTCTGGAGCTGGCCAAGGAGAGAGACACCTATGGCTTTACAAGCCAGTACTTCAAGGCCACTTAAATCAGCAATGCTAACAATGGGCGTTGAAAACTGGTGGCAGTGCAGAGGGAGGCCTTTGTGGCCATTGTTATGCCTGTGCCAAATGGCCTTCGAGGAATTGCTAGATTTTCAGGGGCCTGGCTCCTCACCGCTCATGGCTCTCTAGGGCAGTGGCCCATTGGGAAATTTCCTTACGAAAGCAGTGGCCAATTCACCCCCAGCAGATGGGCTTTTAGATACCCTTGTTCCAGAATCCAGACCTTTTAGGGCTTTGATTGTAATAACTTAAAAGTTAATTTGAAACCAACAGGTAGCCAATGAACCGCCCTAAGCTCTGGTGAAATATGTAGCTCAATGGCTCAGTTCCCATGATAACTCTCCACTGATGGAAGGAATTCCACTGATGGAAGGATAGTTTCATCAGTAGAACAGGGTTCTACTGTCCTCATCAGGGGAGGACAGGGTTTGGGAGTAGAGGGAGCTCAGCAGCAAAGTTCCCTCTAAGCTGCAGAGTCTTGTGAGCAAAAATTCTACTTTGTGAGCTACTGGTATTAAAGTTATGAGCTATTGGCATTAAAGTTGTGAGCTGCTGCATAAATTATTGTGCCCTGGGGTCATCCTTCCTGAGCTAAGACAAAAATGTGTGAGCTGGAGGCTAAAAATCTGTGAGCTAGCTCACGCCAACTCAGCTTAGATGGAACACTGCTCAGCAGGGTATGATGTCATATGGTCCACCCTCCAAAGTAGCCATTTTCTCCAGGGAAACTGATCTTTGTGGTGTGGAGGAAAGGAAAGGTCCCCTGCGTAAGCACCAGTCATTTCTGACTCTGGGGTAACGTTGCTTTCCCCATGTTTTCATGGCAGACTTTTTATGGGGTGGTTTGCCATTGCCTTCCCCAGTCATCTACGCTTTCCCCCCCAGCATGCTGGGTACTCATTTTACTGACCAAAGGATGGAAGGCTGAGTCAACCTCGAGCTGGCTACCTGAAAACCCAGCTTCCACCAGGGATCTAACTCAGGTCGTGAACAGAACTTAGGACTGCAGTACTGCAGCTTTAACATGGGGCTCAGTTGTAATTCTGATTTAATTTAAGTTGTAATTGTGGAGATCAATTGTAATTCTGGGAGATTGCAAGGTCCCGTCTGGCAACCCTGGTTGACTCAACTAGCCCAAGGTCACCTAACAAGTTTCTGTGACAGAGAGGAGATTCAGACCTGGTTTTTTCAGATCCTAGTTCTCATGGCCCTTTCTAACCCAAGTTTGAAGAGAGCCAGTTTGGTGTAGTGGTTAAGTGCGCAGACTCTTATCTGGGAGAACCGAGTTTGATTCCCCACTCCTCCACTTGCACCTGCTAGCATGGCCTTGGGTCAGCCATAGCTCTGGCAGAGATTGTCCTTGAAAGGGCAGCTGCTGTGAGAGCCCTCTCCAGCCCCACCCACCTCACAGGGTGTCTGTTGTGGGGGAGGAAGGTAAAGGAGATTGTGAGCCGCTCTGAGACTCTTCGGAGTGGAGGGCGGGATATAAATCCAATATCATCATCTTCTTCTTCTTACACACCCGAGCAAATGCTGATTGCCACTTTGGGGTCAGTCAGCAATTTTTCTTCAGTCCAGTTTGGGCAGGAGGTTTTTTGCCATCTTCTGGGCACGGAGCAGGGGCCACTGTGTGTGTGTGAGAGAGGTATTTATGAATTACCTGCATTGTGCAGGGGGTTGGACTAGATGACCCTGAAAGTACCTTCCAACTCTATGATTCTAAGCTGCCTTATACTAAATGAGAGCCTTGGTCTGTCAAGGTCCATACTGACTGTATACGCTAGTTCTGGCAACAGCTTTCCAAGGTCTCAGATGAAGGTCTTTCACATCATCTACCTGATCCTTCAGACTTGGAGATACCGGGGATTGAAGCTGGGACCTTCTGCATGCAAAGCATCTGCTTTGCCTCTGAGCCACAGCCCCTCCCGCAACTCCAGCTGTTCTCAAGACTCCTGCACCAGGGGCCCTGGGCATGCCATCCACGTTCCTTTCCACTGTGTCATTTTTTGTGTGCCATCAGAGATGACTTATGATGACCCTTGTGGGGTTTTTGTGAAGTTCCTACTCTGTGCAGGGGGTTGGATGAGATGAGCGTGGTGCAGCCCACCTTTTCAACTCTATGATTTTATAATTTCATAGAACTCGTCCATATGTAACTGTCATCTATATGCCATGAGTTCAAATATTGATAAAATTGTAAGGTCCTTAAATCATTGATTGTCAGGAGGTTTCTTCTCTATATACTCTCTCTATATTCTCCCTTTTCTACTTTTTTCTTTTATTAATTAGATTTTGAGCCCCCCCCCCTTTTTCTTTTTAAAAGAAATTTTTTAAAAAGCCAAATGAGACAAAACAGTGCAGTCCTATTTTGTGGGCAAAAAACCTCTCTTGAATAATTCAGTTTTGCATAGCTTGAGGAAAACCAGGAGAGCGAGAGCCTTCCAGACCTCATTGGAAAGGTCATTCCATAAGATGGGGGCCACAAGAGAGAATGCACATGGATGCACTGTTGATTTTTTCCAAATTTGGAAGGTGGAATGGGTAGAAAGCCCTGTTCAGATGATCAAAGCTGTCGTGGCGGGTAACAGAGGGAGAGGCAGTCCCCAAAATATGAAGGACCAAGACCGTGGAGGGTTTTGTACATGATAGCCAGTATCCAGGGCTTTTTTGGTAGAAGGAATTCCTTTGCATATTAGGCCACACACCCCATTAGGTAGCTCTGTAAGAAGAGCCCTGTAAGCTCTTGGAGGATTGGCCACATCAGGGGTTTGTGGCCTAATATGCAAAGGAGAGCCAGTTTAGTGTAGTGGTTAAATGCATGGACTCTTATCTGGGAGAACCGGGTTTGATTCCCCACTCCTTCACTTGCAGCTGCTGGAATGGCCTTCTGTCAGCTATAGCTCTCTCAGGGCTGTCCTTGAAAGGGCAGCTTCTGTAAGAGCTCTCTCAGCCCCACCCACCTCACAGGGTGTCTGTTTTGTGTGTGGGGTGGAAGATATAGGAGATTGTAAGCCGCTCTGAGTCTCTGATTCAGAGAGAAGGGCGGGGTATAAATCTGCAGTCTACTGCCTCTTCTTCCTGCTACAAAAAAGCCCTACCAGTACCTTATACTGAGCCCCATAAATGATGGACAACCAATGGGGTAACTGCAGAATGGGAGTAACTGCCCCCCAAATTCCCTTGATCAAGGACACTTGCTTAACCCTTTTCAAAAGCTTTCAGCTCTTTAAATTCCCATGCTGCTAGTGGAAATATTGTGCAATTTGAACAACCACCTACATCACCAGGCAACTTTTACGTTTTCTGCTTCAGCCTGCGCCAAATGAAACGACTAGATTCGTATTGTCCATCTTGCAGCCACCAAAAATACATTTAATTACAGAACATAGCCAGTGTCTTGGTCTTGCTGAGAAACTGCTTTAATTTCAGTTGCGTATAACAGAAGCAGTTATAAAACAGCAGATTAGTCATGAGCAATTATGCACCGTGACATTTCTATTTTCGGAGAAGAAGAGAGCTTCAGTGTCTGCTGTGCCTGCAAGCCCTGCAGTAAAAAGAAAAAAAGACCATGACCATCTTTACTGCATCAAAGGCCACGTTAGTAACTCTTTGTTACTATAAACTGCATGTGTGTTATATGCACTGATCACTGGAGCCCCTGTGGGGTATTAAAGTATGCCAAGATCGCCCTCTAGTGGCAAATACTTGTTTTAGCACAAAATGAGCTGCATTCTTGTGATCCATCCCTCTGCTGAATAGAGGAAACACTGGAAGGAACTGGGAAACCCCCAGGGCTCAATTTGTAGCAGGAGCTCCTTTGCATATTAGGCCACATCCCCCTGATTACAGGGCATAAGAGCTTACAGGGCAGTTCTTACAGGGTCTACTGTAAGCTCTTGGAGGATTGGCTCCATCAGGGGTGTGTAGCCTAATATGCAAAGTTGCTCCTGCTACAAAGTGAGCCCTGGAAACCCCTCTGCAAACCCAAGGAACAATGTCAGAGAACAGACTGCATGCAACTGGGAACCTGCAAGGACTTGTGGAAAGCATCTAATTTCTGCATTCCCTTTCCTGAAAGCCACCATAGCCTCTCCTCTTTTCATAAAAGCAGCCATGTTGGATTAGGCCAATGGCCCGTCCAGTCCGACACTCTGGCCAAAAACCCCCAGGTGCCATCAGGAGGTCCACAACTGGGGCTAGAAGCCCCTTCCACTGTGCCCCCCCAAGCACCAAGAATACAGAGCATCACTGCCCCAGACAGAGAGTTCCAACAATACGCTGTGGCTGATAGCCACTTTTCCTGCTTCCTTCTCTCCTGCTGGGGTCACTAACATCCACGTGGGGCCAGGAGATCTCCTGGAATCCCAATGGATGTCCCAAGTGTAATGTCCCCTTTGGCTGAGAGTTCCCAGGTTAAGGAACTCACTCAGGCACCTGTTCTCGGGACCATTCAGCTAAGACAAGCTGGATCAAAGCATCAGCTGTTTATTTTCAAGGAGACAACTCCAACACCAACAACTTCAGCTAACGTACAAAAACTGGAAACTGAACTTAGAGCTCCACCCAGTAGGTCCAAACCAAGTCACACAGATATTAGGGGAGGAGCAGACTGTTTTGTTACATATATACAATAAATATACCACACCAACTACAAAGATCATTTCCCCCTGAGGGTTATGAGCTCCAAACTAGGAAATTCCTGAAGATTTGGGGGTGGAGTCTTGGAAGAGTGAGGTTTGGAGATGAAAGCAACCTCAGCGTGGTATAATGCCATACGTGAAGCCTGCAGCCCTCGCCAGGCCTGGCCCCAATGAGTCCCAAATGAGTCCCAAATAGGCCTGCCCCCTCCCCCTGCCTTTTACTCACAGAAACTATAGCCTGCAATACTATAGTTGCCTAGCAACAGCCACTGAGTGAATCTGTTGCTTTAAAGCTGCAGGTGCTTTTAAAAGCCTGCAAATGTACTTTTTGAAGATTTCACTTTTTTTTTTCAAACCTAGGGTGCTTTTTAGTTATGTAGAAAGATCTTTCCTACCAGTTTGCAGTTCCAGTCACCAGATTTATCCAAAATTTGGCTGACTTGGCTATAAGTATATAGATAGAGGGAAATGGTAAAGATGCAGATTTCATACATCTGTCACTTATACACAGGCGCCTTGTAAGGCAGGTGCGGGGTGAGGGAGTTCTGAGAGAACTGTGACTGGCCCAAGGTTTCCTGTGGAAGAGCAGTGGGGAATCCAACCCAGTTCTTCAGATAACCACCACACCACTCTGTGTCTCTCCACAGCAGGCACCTTATGAGGCAGGTGGGGCTGAGAGCATCCTGAGAGAACTGTGACTGGCTCAAGGTCACCCAGCTGGCTTCACGTGGCCAGCATTAATACCTTGCAAATCATATAGCAGGAATGCATAAAACTGCCCTATACTGAGTCAGACTGTGGACTTCTTTAGCGGAATGTTTCCTCCTCTGATTGGTACTGATCCCCACCCCAGGGTCTTTGACAGGGGTCTTCCGTATCCCTTTCTACCTGATACATTTACACAGGGCTCCCCCGCTTTTTGAGCAGGAACGCAGTTTCAGCTGGTTTGGTGTCAGGGGTGTGGCCTAATATGCAAATGAGTTCCTGCTGGGCTTTTTCTATTAAAAACCCCTGTGTGAAACAATGGTGGCATCAGGGTGTGTGGCCTAATGGGCAAATGAGTTCCTGCTGGGCTTTTTCTGCATGAAAAGTCCTGCTTTTACAAGTGAATGCAGCTGACATCTTCCGCTTGCAAAGGAGGTGCTCAACTGCTTTTTTAAAATTGAAAATGTTTCCATCTTTTGTGCTCAGCAACATCAGCTCCTGAAGCAGCTCTACATAATTTAAACGAGAAAACATGATCAAGAAATGCAAGACTTAAGATGATTAAAATATTTTAAAGAGTTAAAAAAAACACCTGTTGAAGCCAACACTTATTAATTCATGTTACATAATCTAAAGAGGTGGTGGCAGGGCCTTTTTTGAGCAGGAACACTGTTCTGGCTGGCTTGGCAGCAGGGGTGTGGCCTAATATGCAAATGAGTTCCTATTGGGCCTTTTCTACAAATATAGCCCTGGGTGGTGGGAACTGTGGATTTAAGGAATAGCTTGGGGGGAACCAAACGAAACATCTTTACCAGGAACCAAATTTTTTTTATCAGATTTGGTGTCAGTAAAGTGGCCTCTCCCAACTGGTTTTAGTGAATCCATGCTGGTTTTATATCTTGCCAAATGTAGTTTGAGAGGCTCTTTAAATGATTGCTTTACAAGGATATTTTAAGATTTTCTCCTGTTTGAATCTGATCCAGGGACAGATCCGGCACACCTGGGAGGAGGTTTCTGTAGGATGAGGAACCACAGCTGCAAATCCCTGTGGCAGATGGAATTCCTTCCCTTACCTGGCTACTGGGAGTCTGCACATGAAATAGGGTTGCCAACTCCAGCTTGGGGAATTCCTATGGATTTCCGTGGGAGCCCAGAGGTTGGAGAGGGGAGGCAGCTCAGCCAGGGTTTGATGTCACTGAGTCTGCCCTCTACAGCTGCCCATGTCTCTGGAGGAACTGACCTCTGTAGCCTAGAGACCGCTTGTAGGGTTGCCAATCCCCAGGTGGGGGCAAGGGATTCCCTGGTTAGGAGACCCTCCCCCCCTGCTTCAGGGTCATCAGAAAGCGGGGGGAGGGGAGGGAAATGTCTTTTGGGAACTCTATTATTCCCTATGGAGATTTAGTCCCATAGAAAATCATGGAGAATTGATCTGCAGGTATCTGGGGCTCTGGGGGGGCTGTTTTTTGGGGTAGAAGCACCAAATTTTCAGTATAACATCTAGTGCCTCTCCCCAAAATACCTCCCAAGTTTGAAAAAGATTGGACCAGGGGGTCCAATTCTATGAGCCCCAAAAGAAGGTGCCTCTATCCTTCATTATTTCCTATGGAAGGAAGGAATTGAAAAGGTGTGCCGTCCCTTTAAATGTGATGGCCCGAACTCCCTTTGAGTTCAATTATGCTTGTCACAGCCTTGATCTTGGCTCCACCCCTAATGTCTCCTGGCTCCACCCCCAAAGTCCCCAGATATTTCTTGAATTGGACTTGGCAACCCTAACCGCTTGTGATTTCAGATCTCCAGGCCCTACCTGGAAGTTGGCAAGCCTAAGGAGTAGCCTTGTTAAAAATTGTGCAAACAGTTGTGCTGATTTTCGGAGCAGGAGTGGGGGCTGGATGTACTCCTTACAGATTCTCCCACCAGGCACTGAACAGGCATGATGTCTAAAGGATTCAGCTTCTGTAGTCCCAACAACTGTGTCGATGTGTGCGGTTTGACTTATTTTTCTCCTAAGGCACTGTGTTGTGTTTTAACGGCCCCTGTCACAATCTCCAGGGACCCTCCTTCTCGCTGTGAGGGTAATGCTATCGTCCAAACCAAAACCCGCTTTCTTGCATCTGAAACCGAATTGAGTCCCAACAGCTGTCTCCAGAGCATCAGACAAAATTCATGCATTTAAAACCCCATCTGCTGTAGTTTCCCTGAGTGCTGACACAATTCCCAGCTGAGGGCAGGGGACCTCCCTGGTTTGGAGGCCCTCCCCCCACTTCAGGGTCATCAGAAAGCAGGGGATGAATGTCCACTTGGCACTCTATTATACCTTATGGAGTCTGGTATCCATAGGGTATAATGGAGAATTGATCCATGGGTATCTGGGGGGGGGGGCTTTTTTAAGGTAGAGGCACCAAATTTTCAGCATAGCATCTGGTGCCTCTCCTAACATGCCCCCCACAAGCTTAAAAAAGATTGGAGCAGGGGATCCAATTTTATGAGCCCCAATGGAGGGAAGGCATTTAAAAGGAGCACAGTCCCTTTAAGTGTGATGAACTGCCACAGGAGGTGGTGGTGGCTACAAGCATAGCCAGCTTCAAGAGGGGACTGGATAAAAATATGGAGCAGAGGTCCATCAGTGGCTATTAGCCACAGTATGTGTGTGTGTGTTTATGTATGTATATATATATATATATATATATATATATATATATATATATATATATATATATATATATATATATATATATATATATATATATATATATATATATATATATATGTATGTATGTCTATATATATATATATGCATATATGTGTGTGTGTGTCTGTATGTATATATATTTCTGTGCGTGTGTGTATATGTATATATATGTATGTATATATGTGTGTGTGCATATATATCTATCTGTGTGTGTATATATATATGTATATGTATATGTATATATATGTGTTTGTGTGTGTATATTTGGCCACTGTTTGACACAGAGTGTTGGACTGGATGGCCCATTGGCCTGATCCAACATGGCTTCTCTTATGTTCTTATGTGTGACACAGAGTGTTGGACTGGATGGGCTATTGGCCTGATCCAACATGGCTTCTCTTATGTTCTGATGAACAGAACTCCCTTCAGAGTTCAGTTGTGCTTGTCACAACCTTGCTCCTCGCTCTCCCCCTAATGTCTCCTGGCTCCACCCCCAAAGTCCCCAGATATTTCTTGAGTTGGACCTGGCAACCCTGGTACGCTTTATTCTGCACTACATCGACTGTGATGCACCAAGCCAAGTAGCCAACGCTGCAGCTCACCAGGGGCTCACTAAACATCCTGTTTTACTGCCTTCTGGGATTTGAAGAAAGCTGGAGGGTTGTAAAGCAGCTGCTAGATCACAAGTCAGGGGGGTGGGATGCTGTTTGTCTTGTTATGTCATAAATTATATACGTCTGCTCGAGAGAATACAGAGAAAGAGAACTCCAGGCAACCAAAATCAGTTCCTCTAGAGCAAATGGCTGCTCTGGACTCACTGCCATCATATCCTGCCGAAATCCTTCCCCTCGCCTCCCCAAACCCTGCCCTCCACAGGCCCCACCCCCCAAATCACCAGCTCATTTCTCATCGAGAGACAGCAACCCTAGGCCACCCCCTGCTCCAATATAAACCTGCCTGTTTCAGCTTTTTTTTTTTGGAAGCCCATTTCTGGCTGTTGCTACCTTCTGAGCAGAGTTGGGCAGCCACAAATATCGAGGCCTCCCATGATCCACAGTGTAGATTTTTTGGTAGTCAAAGACAAACCCTCCCTAGGACTGGGAAATTTCTGGAGATTTTGGGAATGGAGCCTGAGGAGGGCTGGGTTTGGAGAGTAGAGGGACTTTAGTAGTAGGGTTGCCAATTTCCAGGTGGGGGCAGGGGATCCCCTGGTTTGGAGGCCCTTCCCCCACTTCAGGGTCAGCAGAAAGTAGGGAAGGGGGGAGGGAAATGTCTGCTGGGCACTCCATTACTCCCTATGGAGACCAATTCCCATAGGGGATAATGGAGAATTGATCCTTAGGTATCTGGGGGGGGGGCTGTTTTTTGAGGTAGAGGCACCAAATTTTCAGCATAGCATCCAATGCCTCTCCTCAAAACACCATCCATGTTTCAGAAGGATTGGACCAGAGGTCCAATTCTGTGAGCCCCCAAAGAAGGTACCCCTATCCATTATTTCCTATGGAAGGAAGGCATTTAAAAGATGTGCGGCCCCTTTAAACATGATGGCCAGAACTCCCTTTGGAGTGCAATTATGCTTGTCACAACCTTGCTCCTGGCTCCACCCCCAGTGTCTCCTGGCTCCACCCACAAAGTCCCCAGATATTTCTTGAATTGGACTTGGCAGCCCTATTCAGTAGGCTATAATGCCATATAGTTCACCTTTCAAAGCAGCCATTTTTTCCAGGGCAACTGATCTCTATTACCTGGAGACTAGTTGTAATTTTGGGAAATCGCCAGCCACCACCTGGAGACTGGCAACCCTACCTAGGGTTCCCAGCCTCCCTCTGGGGTGGGTTTCCCCCCAGTTTGGGGTTTTCCAACCTGCTGGCTTGGAGCTAGCTGGCAGGGTGATCTGTTGGCACCCAACATACCTGGTGCAATTATGTCAAGCCGGGCACACTGCACAGGGGATGCTCTAGAGTTTTTAATTTAAATACTAGAGACTGAGTATCCCCCGCATGATGTACCTGGTGTAATGACTTCACTTCCTGGTGACATTGTCACACTGCGTGTGCCCCTGCCAGCAGTCAGGTAAGACCAGGAAACCCTAACACTACCCCTTCCTCTCATTAAGAACATAAGAGAAGCCATTTTGGATCAGGCCAATGGCCCATCCAGTCCAACATTCTGTGTCACACAGTGGCAAAAAAACCCCAGGTGCCATCAGGAGGTCCACCAGTGAGGCCAGGACACTAGAAGTCCTCCCACTGTTGCCCCCCCCCCCAAGCACCAAGAATACAGAGCATCACTGACCCACAGAGTTCCATCAATACCTTGTGGCTAATAACCACTGGTGGACCTCTGCCCCATATGTTTATCCAATCCTCTCTTGAAGCTGGCTATGCCACCACCTCCTGTGGCAGAGAATTCCATGTGTTAATCACTGTTTGGGTGAAGACTACTTTTTATCCGTTCTAACCCAACTGCACAGCAATTTTGTTGAGTGCCCATGAGTTCGTGTATTGTGAGAAAGGGAGAAAAGTACTTCTTTCTCTACCTTCTCTATCCCATGCATAATCTTGTAAAGCTCTATCATGTCACCCCTCAGTCAATGTTTCTCAAAGCTAAAGAGCCCCAAGTGCTTTAACCTTTCTCTATAGGGAAAGTGTTCCAACCTTTCAATCATTCTAGTTGCCATTTTCTGGACTTTTTCCAATGCTATAATATCCTTTTTGAGGTGTGGTGACCAGAATTGTACACAGTATTCCAAATGAGGCTGCATCATCGATTTATACAGGGGCATTATGATACATCACCCTGCCAACAAAAGTCCGTATAGTCAAAGTGATGGTATTCCCAGTAGTAATATATGGCTGTGAGAGTTGGACCATAAAGAAAGCCAAGCGCAGAATAGATGCTTTTGAGCTGTGGTGCTGGAGAAGGATCTTGAGAGTCCCTTGGACTGCAAGAAGATCAAATCAGTCAGTCCTAAGGGAAATCAACCCTGACTGTTCCCTGGAAGGTCAGATGCTGAAGCTGAAGCTCAAACACTTTGGCCACCAAATGAGAAGGGAGCACTCACTGGAGAAGATCCTGATGCTGGGAAAGAAGGCAAAAGAAGAAGGGGACAGCAAAAGATGAGATGGCTGGACAGCATTACTGATGTAACCAACATGAATTTGAGCAGACATCAGAGGATGGCCTGGCAAGACTTGGTCCGTGGGGTCGCAAAGAGTCAGACTTGACTGTGTGACTGAAAAATAACAAATTATGATGCTGGCTGATTTGTTTTCAATTCCCTTCCTAATAATCCCCAGCATAGCATTGGTCTTTTTTTATTACAGTCACGCAGTGTCGACATTTTCAGTGAGTTGTCTACCACGACTCCAAAATCTCTCTCTTGGTCAGTCTCTGCCAGTTCGGACCCCATCCTTGCCGGCAGCAGAAAAACTACTTGGATTTAATCCATTGTGTGTCTTTTGGGCTACTTTGTTGCCAACCACATTCCTTTTGGCTTTTGGAGAATGTGACATGTAGTCCCATTAAAGGCCAATTTCCCTCCATTTTTCTGTTATCTCTTAGCGAGTTTCATATTCCGGATCTCCAAGAAAGGAGGAACGTTGTTTCCCTTCTGACATGTCTTTGATCAGTTTTCCTGCCAGTTTCTTTTAAAAGCACCCTCCCTTAAAAAAAACCAAACAGGGTGAGCTGCTAAACCAGATTCTTCAAGGCCTTTGAGAATCTGTTTCTATCATCCTGTGTAAAGAGGCATTAACTACATTTATTGTATGTGTGTAGAAGTGCTGTCAAGTTACAGCTGACTTATGGTGACCCCAGCAAAAGCTTTTGAAGGTAAGTGTTTAAGCAGAGGTGGTTTGGCACTGGGTCCCTCTGCAGAACCTTCCTTGGTGGTCTCCCATTCAAGTACTCACCCTGCTAAGCTTCTGAGATCTGATGAGACTGGGCTATATTCCACCTCCCCAACCACATTAATTACTTCAGTCTAAATGTAACCCACCTTTGGCCTGAAGCCTTCACTGCTCAATGAAGAACAATCCTAGACTTTTCATCAATTGTATGCGATGTTATTCTAAAGACTGGTGGTGAAAGTTCATGTGAGGTGATGCAGAAAGTCCATCCCCCCCCCCCCCCCCGCCCATGCATAAAATAGTTCCACTCACAACCACAACACCACATGCAGGCTGGCCAGTGTATAAGTTGCAAAACCAAGCCTAGGAAATATACTTTTAAGGGGAGCCAACAACCGTTTGTTCTAAGCTACGTTTTCCGGTATTCTGTTTGGAATCAAATACCCACCCAAATTCTGCCATCAAAATTTGCTACGATTTGCTACAGCCAGCCCTAGATACATCTTGACCTGGAGCCCAAGGTAGTTCAGTTTTGGAAGCTAAGCCGAGATGGCCCTAGTTAGTATATGGATGGGAGACTACCAATGAAGACAGGGCTTGCTATCATGCCTGTGACTACCCAGGGGCCCATGAGACCTAGTTTTTGGGGCCTCTCACCATTCCAGGGTCACCCATCCTGTGTGATTTAAACAGGGCCAGATCTAGGGGGGCAGAGGGGGTGTTTTGCCCTCAGTGCTGTCAGAGTGGGGGCGCCAAACTGGGTGCCTCCCCCCGCAGGAAGTGGGGGAGAAAGATCAGCTTCTTTTGCACCGCCACCCAGCTGGCTGGAATCCCTTCCCTTGCCTCATCTGCAGCCATACAAGAATGCAATAATCGCTCCCTCCCGGCTGTTTTTCTCCTCCATCCTCGCCACCCCAGCCCCTTCCCATTGGCACCTGGTCGTACACACCTCCCTGATAGCGTAACGGGTTGTGTGTGTTGGGGTGGGAGGGACGGAGGGAAGAATCTCTCTCGGGCTAACTGCTCCCCCCTTCAGAAGTGCTTTCATCTCACCTCCTCCCCCCCAAAAAAACCAGCCTCTGCTCTGCATGAAAAAGCCCTTTGCCAGCAGTTTGACAATTGCAGTTCATTCCTGCAGGTCATCAAAGTAAAGCAGGTGAAAAAAAAAATCCAGGCTGGCCATTTGCTGCTACCGAAACAGAGAATAAAAAGAAGAGTTGCTTTCTCTATTCCACCTCTGGGATTCTTCCATAAACAAGACCCGATTGCTGTCTCCAAGACCCACCCCCCTGTCCCTCCACCCTTTCCAGACTTAGAGCCAACGAGCCCAAAGGGAAGATCATGGACATGCTGGTAGGAGAGTCTCAAAAAAGTCAGTGATTGACTTGCATTGGAGTACGTTTTTAGGGAAAAAGGTAAAAGTCGGATCTATAGGGATCTTCATGAATTCATATGATTTTTACATTGAAATGAAATCAAACCAATATTATTCTGTAGATCGTGTCTTATACTATAGGCAGGACCACAAAAATCATGCTTCCACGGATTCGTAGCACCTCACCAATGCAAAAGCAGGATTTGGAGGAGTCTTTTAAAATGCATGAAAACTTCTACAATACCGGTTTGAAACGCCTGTAGAGAAATGACCGGATCAAAACTAGTTTTGAGAAAAACGTTGCAGCAGCAGCACCAGAACTCATCTCACTGAAACAAATGTAGATGCTTCGGGCAGCAATGATGCAAAATAGTTGTGAGAATGTTAGGTAATGTAAAAGGTGAGATTCCAATGCGGTGATAGTCACAAGCTGTCAGTGTAAAAACACCCGTAGTTAGCCATGCTAGTAAGCTAAGATGTATTTCTTTTATCCCAAGTACCTTTTCCTGATGTTTTTCTAGTAAACTTTATTTATTTTGATAAGCTTAATTCTCATCTCCAATTATTGCCACTCTATACCTATGAATTTTACACGCATCTCCCAACAGAAAACCATAGTCAAATCGTTACACCACCCTAAAGGTCCCAGCCAGGTCTACCAGACAGTTGTGAGAAATAAATATGGCATGCATCAAATCATCCCATTTCATTCCACCCTGATAGATCTCTTGACTGTGTGGGTTGGCTGAGCCCCCCAAAGCCTACTGCAGAAGATACGTTTGGGCTGCTGGATGACATTAACTGGAGGCTCCACCCCATCTTGGGGGTGGAGCTCATCTTCCCTTCAGCTCAGACTTTGTACCATTGTGTATGATTAACCCTACCCACAAGATATACGTAGAACTGCTAACTTTACCTCATTTCATTGTGATGAAGTGTGCTTCTAGAACATGAAAGCTTTCATTCTCAATAAAACTTTGTTGGTCTTACAGGTGCTACTAAGACTCCAAAGCTGTTCTTTGGCTGGGTCAGTGTTGGCTATGTGAGGCCTAGGCAGATAGCTTGCACAACTTTACCTCTCTTCATGTGTTACAACTAGCTTTGCCATTTGTTTGCTCACGGCAGGTAATCACGGCAGGGGAGGGACGGTGGCTCAGTGGTAGAGCATCTGCTTGGGAAGCAGAAGGTCCCAGGTTCAATCCTCAGCATCTCCAAAAAAGGGGCCAGGCAAATAGGTGTGAAAATCCTCAGCTTGAGAACCTGGAGAGCTGCTGCCAGTCTGAGTAGACAATACTGACTTTGATGGACCGAGGGTCTGATTCAGTATAAGGCAGCTTCATATGTTCATATGTTCATATCCCCTCTCCCCAACTACAGTTTTCCATCTTCAAGAAATTCAAGAGCAGGAGAAAAAAATGCCTTGAATATGGCTTCTATAGTGACACTCTGGGAACATACCCATGTCTTTATGGTCTTTGCCATAGAGATTATGAGAAATTCCTAGAGCATCACTTGCAAGTGACATCACATCTTCTCCAAACTCTGCCATTTGCAGGTATTGCATTCAAAATCTCCCTGCATTTGCTGTATTGCTGGCAACCCTAATAGCACTGATGATATATTGAGTGAGCAGGTACTTTACAAACCATCTATGCAAACCCAATATTAAAAATATTCTAATTTCTGAAGCAACAGTAGCACTAAAGTATAAGAAAGAAGAAGAATTGAGTGCCTGTTGGCTCCTGCTTCCAGGTCTGGTTTTTATATGGGGGAAGAAGCTATTTGTGAAAATGCTCCCTGTTTGAAAACAATCCAAATGGCACATGGGACTGAAATCTAACACAAACCATAAAACATAAACTGAACCATACAGAATACCACACTCCACACTTTATCCCAGGCAATCCAAGCCAGAAATGTCCTGACTGCTGATGAAAACGTTAATGTCTTTGCCACAGACACATTCTTGCTGTGAGAATTAAACATCTTTTCCAAGAACCTTTTTTCAAGTGAAGATTTCAGCCTTCTGTTGAAAAATCCACAGGTTCCTAAATTGCCTGTCTTCATTATGTTGGAAAATGCAATCTCCTTCAAGAGGTTGTTGAAAAATCTACTGGGCATGCTAGACAGCCATAATTAAGGAGACCAGAGGTCTCCAGTGTAAAGATTACATGCCTTCCAAAGGTGACCACAACTCATTACAAAGAGGACTAGAAACTTTTAAACACAACCAAGCAGGGGGTTTTTTTGTACAGGAACTTCTTTGCTTATTAGGTCACGTCCCCTGATGTAGCCAATCCTCCAAGAGTTTACAGGACTCTTAGTACAGGGCCTACTGTAAGCTCCAGGAGGATTGGCTACATCAGGGGCATATGGTTTAATATGCAAAGGAGTTCCTGCTACAAAAAAAAAAAAGCCCTGCAACCAAGATATGAGATTCTCTGACAAGATCCCATGACTGCCTGGAAATATGCAGCAATTGGCAGTATTGTATCTTTTAGTCCTGAATATGATGCTCATATAAGTCTTTTCATACTGATTGATTTCAGTAGGTCCATTAACTGTGTTACGAATCTCTCCACACCAAACTAAAAGGAAAATAAACATATTTGACTGGGTTGTGCCCATGCAGTTGTTTAGGTATTTCTTGTCCTTTCTTCTCCTTTGGGAAAACAGTGTGATCCGGATGAGAACAGTACATAAGAACATAAGAACATAAGAGAAGCCATGTTGGATCAGGCCAACGGCCCATCCAGTCCAACACTCTGTGTCACACAGTGGCAAAAAAAATTTATATATACACACACACTGTGGCTAATAGCCACTGATGGACCTGTGCTCCATAGTTTTATCTAAACCCCTCTTGAAGGTGGCTATACTTGTGGCCGCCACCACCTCCTGTGGCAGTGAATTCCACATGTTAATCACCCTTTGGGTGAAGAAGAACTTCCTTTTATCCGTTTTAACCGGTCTGCTCAGCAATTTCATCGAATGCCCACGAGTTCTTGTATTGTGAGAAAGGGAGAAAAGTACTTCTTTCTCTACTTTCTCCATCCCATGCATTATCTTGTAAACCTCTATCATGTCACCCCGCAGTCGACGTTTCTCCAAGCTAAAGAGCCCCAAGCGTTTCAACCTTTCTTCATAGGGAAAGTGCTCCAGCCCTTTAATCATTCCAGTTGCCCTTTTCTGGACTTTCTCCAATGCTATAATATCCTTTTTGAGGTGCAGCGACCAGAACTGCACACTACTCCAAATGAGACCGCACCATCGATATATACAAGGGCATTATGATACTGGCTGATTTGTTTTCAATTCCCTTCCTAATAATTCCCAGCATGGCGTTGGCCTTTTTTATTGCAAATGCACACTGTCTTGACATTTTCAGTGAGTTATCTACCACGACCCCAAGATCTCTCTCTTGGTCAGTCTCTGCCAGTTCACACCCCATCAACTTGTATTTGTAGCTGGGATTCTTGGCCCCAATGTGCATTACTTTGCACTTGGCCACATTGAACCGCATCTGCCACGTTGACACCCACTCACCCAGCCTCAACAGATCCCTTTGGAGTTCCTCACAATCCTCTCTGGTTCTCACCACCCTGAACAATTTAGTGTCATCCGAAAACTTGGCCACTTCACTGCTCACTCCCAACTCTAAATCATTTATGAATAAGTTAAAGAGCAAGGGACCCAGTACTGAGCCCTGCGGCACCCCACTGCTTACCGTCCTCCACTGTGAAGACTGCCCATTTATACTCACTCTCTGCTTCCTATTACTCAGCCAGTTTTTGATCCAAAAGAGGACCTGTCCTTTTACTCCATGACTCTCAAGCTTTCTAAGGAGCCTTTGATGAGGAACTTTATCAAAAGCTTTTTGGAAGTCATGGTATACAACATCTATCAGGTCTCCTTTGTCCACATATTTGTTCACCCCCTCAAAGAAATGTAACAGGTTAGTGAGGCAAGATCTTCCCTTGCAGAACCCATGCTGAGTCTTCCTCAATAACCCGTGTTCATCAATGTGCCTACTCATTCTGTCTTTGATAATGGTTTCTACCAACTTTCCCGGTATTGAAGTCAGACTGACTGGCCTGTAATTTCCCGGATCTCCTCTGGAACCCTTTTTAAAGATGGGGGTGACATTTTGCTACCTTCCAGTCCTCCAGTCCTCAGTAGAGTCTCCCTCTCCAAATATAACCATCTTGAACAATATCAAAACATCTACAAGATGCGATTTTGATCACGCGTAATCTTCACATTATAAGCAGCAACGTGGAATGTGTTTCTGTTAGTCTCCTCAAAAGGGAGAAGGAAAGCACCATTGCTGAAAGAATGTAAAGGGCTTAAGAGTTTCAACCACAGTTGATAGAGAAAGTCCAGATTAGTGTGCAGCAATGAGCTGGTCAGATTCTTAAAATACCAGCAGTTTGGTGGTCCCTAATCCTTTGGCAGTGCGCAAAAGAAATCCTTGACATCTTAGCTAATTGAAACTTCAGCCTTTTGGGCAAGACCTTTGGTTTTTGCAATTTCACGTTCAAAGCCAAAATCTATCTTGAAAATGCATAAGCATAAAGGATGTAGGGTTGCCAATGGCCTTTTTTTTTTTTTAAGAAGAAGACTGCAGATTTATACCCCGCCCTTCTCTCTAAAAGAGCCCTGTAACGCAGAGCGTTAAAGCTGCAGTACTGCAGTCCTAAGCTGTACTCACGACCTGAATTCGATCTCTGGTGGAAGCTGGGTTTTCAGGTAGCCGGCTCGAGGTTGACTCAGCCTTCCATCCTTCTGAAGTCGATAAAATGAGTACCCAGCTTGCTGGGGGGGAAGTGTAGATGACTGGGGAAAGCAATGGCAAACCATCCCGTAAAAAGTCTGCTGTGAAAATGTTGTGAAAGCAACGTCACCCCAAAGTTGGAAACGACTGGTGCTTGCACAGGGGACCTTTCCTTTTTCCTTTTCCCTTCTCTATGAATCAGAGTGGATTACAATCTCCTTTACCTTTCTCCCCCAAAACAGACACCCTGTGAGGTGGGTGGGGCTGAAAGGACTCTCTCAGCAGCTGCCCCTTCAAGGACAACTCCTGCGATAGCTATGGCTAACCCAAGGCCATTGCAGCAGCTGCAAGTGGAGGAGTGGGGAATCAAACCTGGTTTTCCTGAATAAGAGTCTGTGCACTTAACCACTACACCAAACTGACTTGTGTGTGTGTGTGGGGGGACCTTGTCCTGTTCCTTTAACAGAAGTTTCAAAGGATGTTACTTACCAGGTGAAGTCATTTATCTCTGTGCCATGAAAAATGTAGGTGCACATTTCCTCACATTAACCTCTCATTCAAGGGTTGGAACATTTTTCTCCAGCCCTGTTGGCAAGCCTTTTTGAAAAGGACCCTTGACATAAAAAAAGAAACCTCTGATGAGAAAGTTGTGAGAAATATATTTCCTGAGAAAAGTACCTCACTCCTTCTCTCTCTCTCTCTCTTTTTGTTTTCTGAATTAGTGGGAAAGAGAACTGGTGACTTTTTGAGTCAGTGGGGTTGGAATGCGCAAAACCCCAAAATGTTTCCTTCCTCCGTACCAGAGCCAGAACTGGAGAGGCAATGTCGTAAAGGGGGTTGGAGTGGCTGACCAAGGAGACTTGGGGATCAAATACTCATTTAGGTGACTGTGGCAGATGACCCAGAAACAAACTCCTTCCCTCCCCAAGTTCCACGCTCCTCAGGCTCAACCCCCCAAATCTCCAGGTATTTCCCTACCCAAAGCTGGCAACCTACAATTTCTGCCCCTGGTCCCACCCTACTCCACCCAGGGGCACCTTCTTTTGGGGCTCATAGAATTGGACGTCCTGGTCCAATATTTTTGAAACTTGGGGGGGGGGGGACTTGAGGAGAGGCACCAGATGCTATGTTGTAAATTTTGTGTCTCTATCTCAAAAAACAGCCCCCCCCAAAGCCCCAGACACCTGCAGATCAATTCTTCATTATACCCTTTGGGAATTGGTCTCCATAGGGAATAATGGAGTGCCCAGCAGACATTTCCCACCCATCTCGCTTTCTGATGATACTGCAGCGGGGGGAGGGCCTCCAAACAGGGGGATCCCCTGCCCCCACCTGGGGATTGGCAACCCTAGCTCTTGGAGGATTGGCTACATCAGGGGTGTGTGGCCTAATATGCAAAGGAACTCCTGCTCCAAAAAAGCCCTGATTTTTTCTCCGATACGCATGTGTTTTGCTTCATCTAGGTTTCGATATTACACCGTTTTATGTCTGGCACAAAATCTGCAGGACATAAACTGGTGTAATATCAAATCGACAACTAGAGGGAGCAAAACACAGGTGGAAAAGAAAAACAACAAAGAAGAAACAAATGGAGAAAATGAGAATGCAGGAAAGCCCTTGTATTAAACCCTTTGTCCAGTTGGCAGAAAGTCACTTGAATTTTTATCTGTAAGTATTTTCTCATTATTTGCTTTGTCTTATTAATGGTTAGTGAGAAGATAGCGTCTCTTTCTGCGTGGGATGTTATTACACTTCAAATAAAGCCAGAAGGGCAGTGGTGCATCTACAGGAGGTTCCATGCTCAATCCCTGGTATCTTCAGTTTAAAGCACCAGACAGAAAGTGATGGAAAAGACCTCAGTCTGAGACTCTGGAGAGCTGTTGCCGGTCTGAGAGGACGATAATTACACTCCGGGGTAGGGTTGCCAAGTCCAATTCAAGAAAGATCTGGGGACTTTGGGAATGGAGCCAGGAGACTTTGGGGGTGGAGCCAAGATCAAGCATAATTGAGCTCCAAAGGGAGTTCTGGCAATCACATTTAAAGGGACGGCACACCTTTTCAATTCCTTCCTTCCATAGGAAATAATGAAGGATAGGGGCACCTATTTTTAGGGCTCATAGAATCGGACCCCCTGGTCCAATCTTTTTGAAACTTGGAGGGTACTTTGGGGAGAGGCACTAGATGCTATACTGAAAATTTGGTGCCTCTACCCCAAAAAACAGGGCCCCCCCAGAGCCCCGGATACCCGCAAATCAATTCTCCATGATTTTCTTAGGGAAAAAATCTCCATAGTAGGCTTCCCAACCCTCCCGCTCTGGCGGGAGTCCCCTGGGTTTGCAGCCTCATCTCCCGGTCTTCAAGAAGTGGGAAGCGGGGGGGGGGGGGTAGGGGGTGGAGGGGGGTGGAGAACATACCTGTAGGCTTCATTATAGAGCTCCTGAGCCGTTTGTAAAATGTCTGCCGCTTTAAGGCTGGGCAGGGAGCAGGAAGGGCTTGGGAGAACAGCCCCGCCCTTTCTTTTGCTTTCACTTTCACAGCAAGAGTTCTCCGGAAGAAGATCTGGTAAGTGTGTGTGTGTGTGAGGGAGGGGGCAGGGGATTCCCTGGTTTGGAGGCCCTCCCCCCTTTTAGAAAGCGTGGGGGGGGGGGGAAATGTCTACTGGGCATTCTATTATTCCCTATGGAGAACGATTCCCATAGGGAATAATAGGGAATTCATCCGTTGGTATTGGGGGCTCTGGGGGGGCTATTTTTTGAGGTAGAGGCACCAAATTTTTAGTATAACATCTAGTGCCTCTCCCCAAAATATCCCCCAAGTTTCAAAACGATTGGACCAGAGGGTCCAATTCTATGAGCCCCAAAAGATGGTGCCCCTATACTTCATTATTTCCTATGGAAGAAAGGAATTTTAAAAGGTGTGCTGTCCCTTTAAATGTGATGGCCAGAACTCCCTTGGAGTTCAATTATGCTTGTCACATCCTTGTTCTTGGCTCCACCCCCAATGTCTCCTGGCTCCACCCCCAAAGTCCCCAGATTTTTCTTTAATTGGACTTGGCAACCCTACTCCATAGGGAATAATAGAGTTCCCAGCAGACATTTCTCTCCCCTCCCCCCGCTTTCTGACGACCCTGAAGCTAGGCTTTCCAATCCCCAGGTCCCAGTGGGGGATCCCGTGTTTTTACAGGCTTCTCCCCAGCCCCAGCCAGCTGGCCAGCGGGGGAAGCCCCACCCCCACAGTCATCATGTAGTTGTAGAGCTCCTACAGGTTTAGAAACCTGCAAACTGATCCCTTTGTAAAATGTGTGCCTTTAAGGCAGAGCAGGAAACAGGAAACAGGAAGGGTTTCATGGGAAAGAGTTAGTAACAGTTTCGATGGAGAACGGCCCCTCCCTTTCTTTTGCTTTCGTTTTCACAGCAAGTAAAGTTCTGCAGGAACAAGATCTAGTAAGTATTTGTGTGCGTGAGAGAGGGAAGGGGCAGAGGATTCCCTGGTTTGGAGGCCCGCTCCCCCCCACCGCTTTAGAAAGCTTGGGGGGGAGGGAAATGTCTACTGGGCACTCTATTATTCCCTATGGAGAACGATTCCCATAGGGAATAATGGGGAATTGATCAGCGGGTATTGGGGGCTCGGGGGGGCTATTTTTTGAGGTAGAGGCACCAAATTTTTAGTATAGCATCTAGTGCCTCTCTCCAAAATACCCCCCAAGTTTCAAAATGATTGGACTAGGGGGTCCGATTCTATGAGCACCAAAATATGGTGCCCCATCCTTAATTATTTCCTATGGAAGAAAGGCATTTAAAAAGGTATGCTGTCCCTTTAAATGTGATGGCCAGAACTCCCTTGGAGTTCAATTATGCTTGTCACACCCTTGTTCCTGGCTCCACCCCCAAAGTCTTCTGGCTCCGCCCCCAAAGTTCCCAGATTTTTCTTTAATTGGACTTGGCAACCCTACCTGAAGCGGGGGGAGGGTCTCCAAACCGGGGGATCCCCTGCCCCCACCTGGGGATTGGCAACCTTACTCCGGGGTCGTTTTGTAGAAGAATAGGTGGTGGAGCTCTTTAGCATAACTCATTAGCATATACCACCCTCCTCACCAGCCAACAGCAACCCGACCCAAGCAAGGAGAGCCCCGAACAAGCAAAGCCTGCTTGGGCTGGCTAGAGATCCAGCCAGCCCAAGCAGGCCTTGTTCACCTGGGGCTCTCCTTGGCCATCTCCCACCGTCAAAAGGCCAGCAAGCCACCTGCCACCCGCCACCCAAAATCACATAGGAAATAGAGAAAGGGTGGTGCTGGCTTTGCCAGGGGTTAATGAGCGCTGCTGGGGGTGTGGCAAAGCTCCTGGTGGCTGGCTGGCTGGCTGCTCTCCTAATCCAGGGATTGTTATGCAGCTGTACCTACTATTCAATGAACAAGGTAGGTGGGGAGGAGGAGGGGGGGCTGTCAGAAAGGTTCAGGAGCTGCGCTTCTGTGAGCTCCTGCTGAATTCAAGGCCTGCTTACACTGATGGACCAACGATCTGATTCAGTATAATGTGTGTCTGTGTCCACAGAACCAGAAATATGACGTGAAAGTCATATGTTGTTTTCAAGAGCAGAGCAAGAGTGGGAATGACAAAAAGAACTGATCCCACTGGAGTGAACGTGGACCACTTCCAATTAGCAAAGAATGGCTAATGGTACCATTTCTAATTAATAGAAAAGAGCAAGAGTCCAGTAGCACCTTGTTGTTGCTGTAGCTGTTAACCATTCAGCATGTCTGACTCTTGGTGATTCTATGGGCTCTTCTTTACAAGGCTCTTTTGTAAGCTCTTAGAGGATTGGCTACATCAGGGGTGTGTAGCCTAATATGCACAGCAGCTCCTGCTAGAATTACACCCGTGCAGAGGTTGGCAAACCTATATTTCTGTAGAAAACTCACAGCCCCTCCACCAGTTGCCAGGATCAGCCAGGCAACCCTGCCCTAAAGACTCGTTCTTTTGGCTGAAAGAGATCGACACAGTTTAGGGGGAAAAAAGCAACAATAATGTTGCACTGGGACAAACAGAAGATGTACATCTTCTTCTGGACAATACCAGCTGGCCCTGAAGCTGCCAGTCTTCGACTGAAACAACATTGCATTTGACATCCTAGGTCGATATGCTGTACCATTTAACAACATTCAGATTCTCAGCCGGCTCTTTGTTGGTTCACGGTGCTCAGCATGGCGCAGAATCCGGCTCAGAAAAAACAATTCCGCTCTCGGTTAGGGGGATTATTAATCAGCGGGAGCAGAGGAGTGTTTCGAGAGAAGCCTTCCAGCAAGTGAACGAAGGATAAACAGGCTTGTTTCGAAATAAAATGTTTTCCAACATTTTCCACGAAAAGTTAGCTGGACTTTGAAGAGTCCAGTAAAAATAAAGACTCTTGTTTTGAATGCTAAAAATAGGGGAGTTTTTTCCCCCCAAACCCAAAACTTGGGCATAAAATGCAGAAAGAATTTACATATACACTCACTTCAGTGGCAGGATGACACAAGGTTTATCACTGCAGTCTTTTAACGGAGTGTATGGCTATATCTTGAGAAAGCTATGTGTCAGTATTTTAAGCAAAGAAAATACGTTAGTAATTTTGTTATGAGAAGGGGGGCGGAGAAGAAGATGTTGGATTTATATACCGCCCTCCACTCCAAATTTCAGAGTCTCAGAGCGGCTCAAAATCTCCTTTATCTTCCTCCCCCACAACAGACACCCTGTGAGGTGGGTGAGTCTGAGAGGACTCTCACAGCAGCTGCCCTTTCAAGGACAACCTCTGCCAGAGCTATAGCTGACCCAAGGCCATTCCAGCAGGTGCAAGTGGAGGAGTGGGGAATCAAACCCAGTTCTCCCAGATAAGAGTCCACACACTTAACCACTACACCAAACTGGCTCTCTGGGAGGAGAAGGGAAGACACACACTTAATAAATTAAATAATTTCCCACCCATTGATTGTGCCACTCTTGTTAGAATTTTATGTGTAACATTTACAAAATATAGATATTCATATTTGTGTGCAATTATATGTTGAAGTACAGAAGCTCTGTAATGGTGGACTCTGTGTTTGTGATCCCCCAATATGTCATTCAAGGACTTTTTTGCTGGCAGTCATTTGCTTCCTTGAAAGCTGGATGTGGTGTAATGGTTAAGAGTGGCGGACTCTAATCTGGAGAACTGGGTTTGATTTCTCACTCCTCCACGTGCAGCTGTTGGGTGACCTTTGACCAGTCACAGTTCTCTCAGAGCTGTTCTCTCAAGGGCAGTTCTCTCAGCCCCACCTACCTCATTGTGTGTCTGTTGTGGGGAGAGGAAGGGAATGTGACTGTAAGCTGCTCCAAGATTCCTTTGGGTAGTGAAGGAAAGGTATAAAACCATTTCTCCTCCTCCTCCTTCACCTGGCTTTCCTCTGTCTCACAGAACCAGGTTGTCAGGGGTCATTATAGCATAAGAGAAGCCATGTTGGATCAGGCCAATGGCCCATCCAGTCCAACACTCTGTGTCACACAGTGGCCAAAAAACCAGGCACCATCAGGAGGTCTATCAGTGGGGCCAGGACACTAGAACCCCTCCCAGTGTTGCCCAACCCCAAGCACCAAGAATACAAAGCATCACTGCCCCAGACAGAGAGTTCCATTAATACCCTATATGGCTAATAGCCACTGATGGACCTCTGCTCTATATGTTTATCCAATCCCCTCTTGAAGCTGTCTATGCTGGCAGCCGTCACCACCTCCTGTGCTTCAGTAGTACCTCAGGGTAGGCTTGCCAACTCTGGTCTGGGAAATTCCTTGAGTGCTGTTTGAAGGAGGAAATTTGAAGAGGGATATCACCTGAAATCCATGGTATACTATACTGAAGCTGCCATTTTCTCCAGGGGAAGTGATTTTTGAAGTCTAGATATCAGCTGTAATAGCGAGAGAACTCCAGCCCCCACTGGGTGGGACCCTGTGGAATTTGGCAACCCAACTTGGAGCCCTCACCTTCTTCTTCATCATGATTATCATCAATCAGAATATATATTCTGCCCTCCCTAAAACAGGCTTAGGGTGGATTACAGTTTGCAGGGAATACTGATGGGAAAGCATTTGCTTCTATTATAGGATGCTTGGCTAGCAGCATCCAAGCTTGTGATTGGCCCAGAACTCCATGACAGCTACAATATACAAAATATGTTACAATCGTAGTCTGTTGCTCCTCCCCTCCCCAAAAAACAGCCATTTTGTGGTGATGTCAACTCCCAGAACCAGTGTGGTATAGTGGTTAAGAGTGGTGGACTCTAATCAGGAGAAACACTCCTCTCCACTCCTCCGCCATGTGCGGCCAGCTGGTGTGACCTTGGGCCAGCCACAAGTTCTCTCAGAGCTGTTCTCTCAAGAGCAGTTCTCTCAGTTCCATCTACCTCATAGGGTGTTTGTTATGGGGAGAGGAAGGGAAGGCGATCATCAGCTGCTCCCAGACTCCTTTGGGTAGCGAAGAATGGGGTATAAAACCCAACTCTTCTTGTCCCTGCTCCCAGAATTCCAAAAGGGTCGACAGCTCAACAAGACTGGGTGAGACCCTGTGCTATTACATTATGCTAACTTTAAATATCTGTATCCTGCCTTTCTTCTATCACAGAACGGAAGGTGATGCAGGGAGGATTTCTTATAGGTCTCCCACTGAAGCACTGATCTAACCCAGACCCAGACCCAGCAGACATGATAAGTAATGTGGTTTCTGACCATACACTGGACCCAAACTTATTATGAAGCCTGACCACCCACACAGAGATCAGCTTGTGTTGTAAAACACACTTCTGGGTTGTCTGTAGGGCCAGCCCTAGACTGTCTGGGACTTTAGGCAAGGCTAACTTCTGGCTCTCTCCCACCTCCCAGTGATAACATCACCAAGTCACATGGGGGGTGCCCAATTTGGTGCCCCCAGAAGGCCAGCGCCCTAGGCAATTGCCTAGTTTGCCTAGTGGCAGGGCTGGCCCATACTGTCTGAAGAACAGGATTCCCCCCACAAGAGTACAGAAACTGGGTCTTCTTGAAGCAGAATTTGTAGAGCTGGGTACAAAAAGGAATGCTGTAATCTTCAACTGTGGAATTCACTGCTACAGGAGGCGGCGGCGGCTACAAGCACAGACAGCTTCAAGAGGTGATTGAATAAATATATGGAACAGAGGTCCATCAATAGCTATTAGCCGCAGCCTATTGTTGGAACTCTCTGTCTGGGGCATTGATGCTCTGTATTCTTGGTGCTTGGGGGGGGGCACAGTGGGAGGACTTCTAGCCCCACTAGTGGACCTCCTGATGGCACTTGGTTTTTTTGGCCACTGTGTGACACAGAGTGTTGGACTGGATGGGCCATTGGCCTGATCCAACATGGCTTCTCTTATGTTCTTATGGCCCAAGAGAGTTAGTCACAACCTCATCAAAATAACTTGGAAATCCCTGATCGGAGAAACGTGTAGGTTCAGAAAGGGCTTGTAGGTGCAGAATAAAAACAGTGGAGAAAACAGCCTCTGAAATCTTCTAGGGGACCTCTGGTCATTTACAGAAGGACTATCCCTGGTTTTCAGTTTGTTCATGGTATAAGACAGAAGTGGTGATATGCATGTAGAAACTTACAGAAACATGAGATTGGAGTGATGTCCTATATAGCAGTGCGTCATTGAACAAGCATTGTTGATATAAGTAACGCTATTCTCCATTTTAAAGAAGAAATGCTGGCCTGTGAAACTAAATTTCTATAAATATTGTTTTCTTCCAAAGAATTTTAATGGTGTGGGGGGGAGAGTGCCTTGAAAGTATTTCATTTCTGAGAAATGAACATTCTTTTTTCCCTGGTCCACTAAATAAAGGTTAAGGAAGGTTTCCCTCCCTCCACTCTGTGGCTGCGGAGGATCACTTGTAAATCACCTTCTGTGGTTTTGTTTTCAAAATATTGGTAGCAACAGCTGGAAAAAGAAAAACAAACTCCAATACCTACTACTCTCTGTTTGTGTGGGGAAAACTGCGTTTGTAGGAAACATGTAGGCTGGGGAAACCAGAGCCAATGCCACTGCGCTGTATTTTTCACTGAGTGAATAATACCAAACAGTCCTCTTGAGCACTCAAAGTACTTCACGAGAATAAGTAAACTACTCAAACCACTTCACAATAATTCAGTAATTTTTAGAACAACTTGTGACATGGTGGGGCTGTTAGAGATTCCACCCCCCCCCCCAACCTTGAAAGTAGCTTTGACTATTTGGTGTATGAGAGAAGTCTGGTAGTTTTGATATTTTATTAGCATGGGAGAATAAATGTTGCGTTTGCCTTGGGTCTAGGGTTGCCAAGTCTGACTGGGAACTTTGGGGGTGCAGCCAGGAGACTTTGGCGGTAGAGCCAGGAGCAAGGGTGTGACAAGCACGATTGAACTCAGAAAGGAGTTCTCACATTTAAAGGGACTGCACTTTTAGATGCCTTCCTTCCATTTGGAAATAATGAAGGATAGAGGCATCTTCTTTTGGGGTGCATAGAACTGGACCCTCTGGTCTGATCTTCTTGAAACTTGGCGGGGTGTGTATGTGTGTGTTTTTAGGAGAGGCACCAGATGCTATGCTGAAAATCTGGTGTCTCTGCCTCAAAAAACAGCCCTCCCAGAGCCTCAGATACCCTTGGATCAATTTTGCATTATACCCTATGGGAATCGGTCTCCAGAGGGTATAAAGGAGTGCCCCCCTGCTTTCTGATAACCCTGAAGTGGTGAGAGGGCCTCCAAACCAGGGGATCCCCTGCCCCCAACTGGGAATTGGCCACCCTACAAATACCTCCCCTACCACACACCCAATGACCCCTGTTCCATGCCCATAAGATGGCAAAAACCCTCCAGGATCCCTGGCCAAACCAGTCTGGAGAAAAATTGCTGCTTGACTCCAAGTGGCAATCAGCATTTCCCTGGGCACATAAGAAAAAGCCTCAAGAACTAAGCACTGATGCAACTCCCCCCACCCCATTTTAAGTTTGTTTTGATTTTTTTTACTCTTGCCCTTGCTGAGCCAGCCAATCAGGTAATATCCAGTCAGGTAATATCCATTTGAATGAAGCCCATTGTTTGAGAGGCTCCTTGCAGCTACACTCAGAGTGGCCACTCTTGCTGAGCCAGCCAATCAGGTAATATCCAGTTGAATGAAGCCCATGCAAATGATGGTTCCGAGCACCTGTTTTTCTATCAGCATTTCTCTGGGCACATAACAAAATGCCACGAGAACTAAGCACTGATGCAACCCCCCCGCTCCCAAATTTTAAATGTTTTTTTTTTTTTTTTTTTTTTTACTGTTCATTGTTTTGGGTGGAACAAACATTTATTTGGCATAGAAATGTTTTCAGTAAATAGAATATAAAATGCTGCTATGATTTTAAAATATCTACATATATACATATATAAGCAGCATTCTGGTACTTAAAATACAAATAACTGGTTTTGGTAGTCATGCATAAAAGGCTTGTGTGTTTAGGACTGCCAGCCTCCCAGTGAGGTCAGAATCACAAATGATCTCCAGATTACAGGGATCAGATTCCCTGGAGACACTGGAAGCTTTGGAAGGTGGATTTGATGGCACCACATCTGCAGTGTACTGGGAGCTTCAAAGAAAGACCTTTTGTTGGAGAGGCTTCTGGCAACTGCATTCAGATTGGCCGCCCTTGCTGAGCCAGCCAATCAGGTAATATCCATTTGAATGAAGCCCACTGCTGGAGAGGATCCTTGCAGCTACACTCAGAGTGGCCGCCCTTGCTGAGCCCGTCAATCAGGTAATATCCATTTGAATTAAGCCCTTTGCTGGAGAGGCTCCTTGCAGCTACACTCAGAGTGGCCGCCCTTGCTGAGTCAGTCAATCAGGTAATATCCATTTGAATGAAGCCCATGCAAATGAGGGTTCTGAGCACCTGTTTTTCCGCTGTTTTTTTTTTTTTATTGCGAGAGGTGTGTTTTGGGTGGAGTTTCTGTGTATATAGTTACGTGCATGTGTTTTCAGTTGGGTTTCTGTTAATAAAAGAGCTATCCTGGAATCACTATAGCATCTGACCCACTCATCTACCCCCTAATCAGCCAGAATTTTTCAACCTGGATTTGGCAATCCTATGTTTGGAACTTGGGGGCAAAGGTGTTGATTGTTCCATGTCTCCACATCTAGCTTTCTTCATACTGCAGGTGGGTTGCAATACATTTCCATGCAAAATGCAATGTAGCATGGAAGGTGGAGACCGTTTTTATCCTTTATTTATCCTTTGGCTCCACTTTCATATGTTAATGCATTGCAAGATTGGTGCTAAAGACAAGGGTGTTTTTTTTTTTTTTGCAGAAATGTTTCACATCAGTACCGCTTCACATCCTTTCCCAACGTTTGTGCTTTGTGTTGGTGGCCTCCGTTCTCCATCTCATCTAGCTCTGTGTTTCTTTTCCCATTGTTTTCATGAAACAATACAAACAATCTGTATTAAATCAGTCTTTGCACTGTTCTAGCTTCCTAATGGAATTCCGGCTGCCTTAACATTTCCTGAATGGGTGCTGCTGATACCTGGCTTTCATTGTTCAGAGTAAAACCAGTAGGGGGATGTGAGGAAGTCCCTTGAAGAAAAATGTCAAAGAATACTAATTAGCTAAGAGCAGGATGGGTGATTGCCGGACCCTCAGGGGGCTTGTCTGTTCTCCCTTTTCCTAATGAGTGTGGATTAATCTTTTTTTTGGGGGGGGGGCTCCTGGCAGCTTAACAAGGACCAGATAAAAATATCCTCTAGGTGTCCAGTTAGCTACAAGGGATACAATTCCAGGCAACAGGGTTTTAGTGGGACCAGCGATGGCAACATGAGGATTTTGGAAGCCTCTGGCCAAAGATCTCTCAGAGAATCCCTTTAACCTTAAATAGCCAGGGCATACAAACAGAGAACTCTGTTGCCAGTCATTTCTGGGGGCTCCTTCAAAGTAAGAATATTTATTTTTTGTATCCTTCTGAAAGATGGAACTCCCAGGTTATCTGAATCACGGAAGCCATAGCCCTCAGTTTGAAAGACCTGAGCAAGTAGGATTTTTGTTGTTGTTGTTCAGTCGTACAGTCGAGTCCGACTCTTTGTGACCCCATGGACAAAGTCATGCCAGGCCCTCCTGTCTTCCACCATCCTCCAAAGTCTGCCCAAATTCGTGTTTGTTACATCAGTAACACTGTCCATCCATCTCTTCTTTTGCTGTCCCCTTCTTCTTTTGCCTTCTGTCTTTCCCAGCATCAGGGTCTTCTCCAGTGAGTGCTCCCTTCTCATTTGGTGGCCAAAGTATTTGAGCTTCAGCTTCAGCATCTGACCTTCCAGGGAACAGTCAGGGTTGATTTCCCTTAGGACTGACTGATTTGATCTTCTTGCTGTCCAAGGGACTCTCAAGAGTCTTCTCCAGCACCATATCTCAAAAGCATTTTTGAGATATTTAAGGACATTTTGGAAGTCCTTAATTTATGGGATCATCATAAGTTAGAAGCAAGTTGATGGCACATAACACACAGAAGCACACATCCTATGCTTCCACCTAAGTTAGGGTTGCCAGGTTTGTGTTGGAAAGGGTGGAGTTTGGAGGGGGGAGAGGCCTCAGCAGGGTACAATGCCATAGAGTCCACCCTTCAAAGCAGCCATTTCCCCCAGGGGAGCTGATCTCTGCCAGCTGGAGATCAGTTGTCAAAGCAAGAGATCTCCAGGCCCCACTTGGAAGCTGGCAACCCTAGCCTAAGTACTCATGTTGGTTCTCTCCTTCTCCTTTATATCCTGTGGGGTTAGGTTGAGTGAGAGTGACTGGCCTAAGCTCCATAGTGGAGCAGAGATTCAACACACACTCTAATCCTGGCCGGACACCATAATCACAACGCCATGCTGGGTTTTATTGTGGTGGTAGGTTCTTTGTTGATATAAGCAAAGCAAATGTCCAGCCTTGGTGAGAACTGGCCATGAGTTAAGAACATAAGAATATAAGAAGGCCCCTCCTAGGTCAGACTGGTGGTCCATCTAGTTCAGCAACGGCCAACCAGTTCCTCTGGATGGACAACACATTGCATGGAGGCCAAGGCTTGTATGGGTATGGATAAGACACACACAAGATCCCAAACAGTCTTTGACCAGGCTATTAGAAGGGCCTAGGATTGCCAATCTCCACATGGGGCCAGGGGATCCCCTGGCTTGGAAGCCCTCCCCCCATTTCAGGGTCACCAGAAAGTGAGGGGGAGAGGAAAATGTCTGCTGAGCATCCATTATTTTCTATGAAGACCAATACCCGTAGAGTATAATGGAGAGTTGATCCACAGTTATATGGGGCTCTGAAGGGGCTGTGTTTTGAGGTAGAGGCACCAAATCCGCAACATAGCATCTGGTGCCTCTCCTCAAAACACCCTCCAAGTTTCAAAAAGATTGGATCTGGGGGTCCAATTCTATGAGCCCCCAAAGAAGGCGCCCCATCCTTCATTATTTCCAATGGAGGGAAGGCATTTAAAAGGTGCATGGTCCTTTTAAATGTGTGGCCAGAATTCCCTTTGGAGTTCAATTATGCTTATCACACTCTTGCTCCTGGCTCCACCCCTAGAAGTCTCCTGGCTGCACCCCAAAGTCCCCAGATATTTATTGAATTGGACTTGGCAACCCTAGAAGGACCACCCTTCTGCCATAAGAACTTGCCTGCCACTTGAGATCATCAGCAGAAGGCCTTTTTTGGATGCTTTTGTTTGAGAGGCTCCATGGGCAGAAGGGAGTGATTTTGGCTGAGTCTTCCTCCTGCTCATTGCTGCCCCCTGTATCCCATGACATTTTCTCATGGGACTCAATGGTCCCCCAGGATCAGCTCTTCAGAGATCTCAAGGGTGCTGGGGGAGAGGAGAAGTGCCACAAATGCCAATGTGCGCTCCTGGTCTGTAGCAGTGTGGCCAAACTGTGGCTTAGGAGCCACATGTGGCTCTTTTACATATATTGGGTGGCTCTCAAAGCTCCCACTGCCTTGTTGGCTGACTGGAAGAAGGCATTTGTCTCTTCAAATCACTTCTCCAAGCCAAGCTAGCTGGTAGCTTGGAGAATGCATTTAAAGTTTTATTCTTTCCACTTTTCCCTCCGTCCCACAACTGATGTTCATGTCATGTGACTCTCAAACATCTGACATTTATTCTATGTGGCTTTTACATTAAGCAAGTTTGGGTGCCCCTGTTCTGTAGGATTCATCCCAGAGATAAGGACAGCTAGTGTATGGAGAAGAAGGAGGTCTGTCTCAATTTGGGTACATAATGAGTTCAGCACTAGATAAACTTAGAACATTATTGCCTCATACCTAATAATTGTTCCATTTTGTGAAGGCCAGCAGTCATTTTGATATCATAGGATATATTCTTGAAAGCACTGCTTAGCAAAAAAAAAAATTGCCTTGTTCCCTCATTGCCTTACATAATGTGCTCAGTTATTGAGAGATTTAGATTTACTTACCACTTGGCCATTTAAGGATAGTGAATGTTTGGCATAGCTGCCTTTTAAAGCTTTTAATAGAGGAAAAAGTAATTATCTTAATACGTTATTTTTGGAGCCAATGAACACACTTCTTAGGCATCAAAGATCCAAACCGTTCCCTCCGCTGTTATACAAACAGGCCAAAAAAAAAAAAAAATTAAGTTATGCTAAGACGTACTAAAATTAAGTTTATCAATCCATATTTAGACTGCTAAACAAAACTGGCATGCTCTTCAATGGAGCTGAACGCTTCCTGCTCCAGTGGAGTTCAATGGAATTTGTGGATTTTTTGTTGTTGTTGTTGAAAAGTAGTCCAAAATATAGCATTATTGAGCAAATTAAATATGGATTAAAAAGCCTCACTCTGGGTTATCTCAGGCTTGAAAATATTTGCAGTTGTTAAAACTGGTGTTTCTTTTTCTTCGAATTCATGAGAACTCATTCTCGCTCTTGATCTTTCTTCTCTCCAGAATGACATATTTCTTCTGTTGGAACATACACACTATTTTTCTTGAGGTTAAATTTTTTTTGAGGTAAAAATTGGAGCTAAATATTCCTACATCTGAAAAAAATTATTTTGATTGCGTATGTATAAAGCATGAGACCTATTTTAATTGATAATTAAATGAAATGGTTAAATAAGCCAATTCAATAAAATCAAAAACACTTCCCACCAGGGCTTTTTGTTGTAGAAAAAGCCCAGTAGAAACTCATTTGCATATTAGGCCATACTATCTGAGGACACCATTGTTTCACACATGAATATTTTTGTAGAAAAACCTAGCAGGAACTTATTTGCATATTAGGCCACATCCTCTAAGGACACCATTGTTCTGCACAGGGATTTTTTTGTTGAAAAAGCCCAGCAGGACTTTTCTAATTTGCATATTAGGCCACACCCACTGATGCCAAACCAGCCAGAACAAAAAAAAAGTCCTCCTTCCCGCATATTGCTAGGCCAATTCAAAAAGTGCTGGAAATTGCAGCCAGCTCTTTACCAAAGCAAATTTAATTGATTTCCATCTTCCTGAATGGAAGGAGGCACAGCAGTGACTGACTTAGTCTCACAACTAAGCACACTGCGTTACCTCCTTCGAGGACAAATAATTCTGGAACACTGAATATTAAGAATGTAAGAGCAAGCAGGGCAGAGAGGCCAGAGTATCAGAGTATGGCCTGGTGCAACCCAGGTTCAGATCTTTGATCTGCCATAGAAGCTTATTGGGTGACCTTGAGCCCATCGCCAGTCTCTTTCACTCTAACCTACCTCTCAGGGTTGTTGTGGGCGATGAGGTGGGACACAGAAGAATGATGCAATAAGCTGCTTTGGGTTCTAGGTAGGGTTGCCAGGTCCAACTAAAGAAATATCTGGGGACTTTGGGGGTGAAGCCAGGAGGCTTTGGAGGTGGAGCTGGGAGCAAGGGTGTGACAAACACGATTGAACTCTGAAGGAAGTTCTGGCCATCACATTTAAAGGAACCTTTTAAATGCCTTCCCTCCATTGGAAATAATGAGGGATAGGGTCACTTTCTTTTTGGGCTCATAGAATTGGACCCCCTGGTCCAATCTTTTTGAAACTTGGGGGGGGGGGGGGTTTGAGGAGAGTCACCAGATGCTATCTGGTAACTCTGCCTCAAAAAACAGCCCCCCCAAGCCCCAGAGACCCACAGATCAATTCTCTATTATACCCTATGGGAATCAGTCTCCATAGGGAATAATGGAGTGCCTAGTAGATATTTCCCTCCCCCCCTCCCGCTTTCTGATGATCCTAAAGCTGAGGAGGGCCTCCAGACCGGGGGATCCCCTGCCCCCACCTGGGGATTGGCAACCCTAGTTATAGGGATCTCAGGCCACCTGCTATGACGAGAAGTCTCCTGGTGGTAGCTGGCCTTGCTTGAAACTGCTCCAGGCTGCAGTGGGAGAAAAATAAAATAAAAGTCAGCATCCTGTGTGTCTCTACATCACTTCCAACGAAAACCTGGAAGTGATGTGGGGTAGTTCTAGGAATCACTGGAAACTATTGCAAAATCGATGGTTTTCCACAGAAGTGATGTAGAGATGTACAGGCCATCATTGCCTCCGCATGTTCCCACCATGGACCCTCCTGCCAGTTGCCAGGCATGGACTAGCTTTCCTAGTTTCCCCTTGAGGAAAAAAAAATGAGGATAATTTTTTTTTAAAAAGCAATAAAATAAATAAAACGCACCACGCTGGATCAGATCAAGACCCATCTACACTCCAATATCTTGTTTCCAATGGTGAATGGCCAGATACTTGTGCAAAGCTTACCAGCAGGGCATTGAGATTTTTCCTGCACTTCTGCCCGACAAAAGTTCCTTCTGATCCTAGGAAACTTTATCCTTGGAGTCATGACACCTGCATGGACTAGGGTTGCCAGCCTCCAGGTGGGGCCTGGAGATCTCCCACTTTTTCAACTGATCTCCAGCTGGCAGAGATCAACTCCCCTGGAGAAAATGGCTGCGTTGGGGGTGGACTCTGTGGCATTGTTCTATGCCCCTCCTCCCACCCTCTCCTGGATCCACCCCAAAGTCTCCAGATATTTTCCAACACAGACCTGGCAACCCTAGCATGGATTAATATTTGTGTGGGTCCAGCAGCTGTGATGGACAGGGGGATGAAACAGCTCTTTCAGTACAAGAGGGTGGGTGGGATAAAACTGCTCTTTCTGCCTCTTCCCTCTGCTTAGCTCCTACTGGTTTCCAGTATCTCATGTTCTGAGTGTTTAGCTCACCTGAGTGTTTGCTAATTGCAATGTATTTATTAAAGGAAAGAGACAGCGGATCTGTATAGTCACACACTGGAATGTTCCAGCTCCTTCAGTCTTCTCTAGCAGGAGGAGTAACTAAAGAAAGATGAGAAAGTGAGTGTGGTTTAAAAAAAGTTAACAGGACACTACCCTTAATCCTTTTGTGGGTCTCATGGGTGGTTAAAAAAATCACTGGTGTTTTGTTTTGTTTTTTTTAAAGAAAACATTTTGGAGACTACAGTGTGACTCATAATGTTTCAAAGAAGGAAATTCTTGAAAGTTACACTCAAATGCCAGAAAGGCAGGATGAAGGGCAGGAGAGAAAGCCAAAAATGTAGTGATGGGGGGGGGGAGGGGGGAGGATGTCTGCTTCCCTATGGGAGAGAAGAGGGCAAAGGAGTGGGCAATAAAAAGAGGAAGGGGTTGAAACAATGGGGTTCATTTGTCCCTTGTTTTCTGGGATTTCCATCACTTGGCAAAACATGATTGGCTCACATTCCTGTCTAGTAGCCCCTTGTGGGTCATTTGACTCAAGCCTGTTCTCTGGAAAGCCAAACTGCAGGGACTGAGCAGGAAGATTTGCCAATCCAACATGGTATTCAGATCAGCAACACTAACTGAGCACATTGGGTTGGGTCCAATGATTCTCTTCTACTGAGTAAGGACGGAAGGAAGACTCCTTACTCAATGGAAGGAGGTCATTGGATCCAACCCTGCGGGAACACGTTACATAATTCACGGTAGCGAAAATGGCATTTCAGGGTGGAGGTTTTATGTGTAACGCTGAACCTATTTAACAGCTTGGCTTCAGTTGAAAGCACACAAGAAGAAGAAGAATTGCAGATTTATACCGTGCCCTTCTCTCTGAATCAGAGACTCAGAGTGGCTTACAATCTCCTATCTTCTCCTCCCACAACAGACACCCTGTGAGGCTGAGAGGGCTCTCACAGCAGCTGCCCTTTCAAGGACAACTCCTGCGATAGCTATGGCTAACCCAAGGCCATTCCAGCAGGTGTAATTGGAGGAGGGGGGAGGTAATTGTCTGAGCGATTTCATAGACGGAGAGTTTCCATGATTGCTCTGTCATCTAGAGCAGCCAAAGGCTCTTCTGAAGAGCTCTTATCTAAGAGAAGCCATGAGAAGGACTTCATCATTCGAAACCATCGGAGCAAGCAAACGAGGCAAGTTGGGCAAATGAAGACAGGCTCCTTGTCACTTAGCCAAGTGTCTGTTTGTTCTGCAGAGTCCTGAAAGTGCTTGGAGGATGTCATCATTGACTTGTAATGGTTAAGTGTGCGGACTCTTATCTGGGAGAACCGGGTTTGATTCCCCACTCCTCCACTTGCAGCTGCTGGGATGGTCTTGGGTCAGCCATAGCTCTCGCAGAGGTTGTCCTTGAAAGGGCAACTGCTGTAAGAAGAAGAAGACTTAAAAAGATTTTAAGTATAGAACACCGGCGGGGGTCAAGTAACGGGGGGACGGGTGGGTAGAAAGTAATATATGGGATAGGTAAAAAAAGAGTAGTTATTAATGATGTAAAATTGAAATTTATGACCATATGTTACTAATAAATTGTTTGAAACAAAAAGAAGACTGCAGATTTATACCCCATCCTTTGCTCTGAATCAGAGACACAGAGCGACTTACAATCTCCTATATCTTCTCCCCCTACAATAGACACCCTGTGAGGTAAGTGGGGCTGAGAGAGCTCTCCCAGAAGCCACCCTGTCAAGGACAACTCCTACGAGAGCTATGGCTAACCCAAGGCAAGATGAGAGTCCGGGCACTTATCCACTACACCAAACTGGCTCTCTAGTCCCACCTACCTCACAGTGGCCGTTTTCCCACTCACGTTTTACTGGCGCCACGACCATCCTGACGCCGGCGAATCTGCCTGGATTTCGCAACAGAAGTGCCGGCGCTCCCAGAAGCGCCGGCGCTTTCCGTCGCTAAGCCAGCGCAAACGTTTTCCTGCATCTTTGCGATTTCCGTTTGCGCTGGCTTAGCGACGGAAGTAGCCGGCGCTTCTGGGAGCGCCGGAGCTTCTGATGCGAAATCCAGGCAGATTCGCCGGCGTCAGGAGGGTCGTGGCGCCAGTAAAACGTGAGTGGGAAAACGGCCAGGGTGTTGTTGTGGGGGAAGAAGATAAAGAAGATTGTAAGCCACTCTGAGAGATTCAGAAAGAAGGGTGGGTTATAAATCTATGGTCTTCTTCTTGTCTCAGCACCTGCTTTCCTGTATTGGCCCTGGCTAAATTCTTGTCTAAAGTCCTCACATATTTTATTCCCTGCTCCAAGTTCCACTGCCGCAAAGGAACTGGAGTTCACGCCCAAGATACTCAGGAGTCAGGACCCAGATAGCTATTTCATTAGGAAGAACTTCCTGACCGTTAGAGCGGTTCCTCAATGGAACAGGCTTCCTCGGGAGGTGGTGGGCTCTCCTTCCTTGGAGGTTTTTAATCAGAGGCTAGATAGCTATCTGACAGCAATGAAGATCCTGTGAATTTAGGGGGAGGTGTTTGTGAGTTTCCTGCATTGTGCAGGGGGTTGGACTAGATGACCCTGGAGGTCCCTTCCAACTCTATGATTCTATAAGAAGCCCGGGACTTCTTGTGTGATTGATTCTTCTTGATAATTTTTTATATAATTTGCACTAAATAGGTCTTTGTGGACCTGTAGGTATTTTTTGTACTTACCTGTATGATGAAGATTGTATAGGTTCCGCTATTTTTGTATAGATACCTGTTGAATTCTTTACTAATTGTCACTTATTTTTGTTTATAATACCAAATAATTACACACAAAGTTGTTTGCATGATTGGATCTTTATTAACTTGAAGGTACCTTATTACAGTGTGCATATTATTTGTGTAGAATTTAACTAAAAGCATGCAAATGAGCAGATGTCCTGCTGTGAAAGGGTGTGTGCTGTGTGAGAGCAAAGGATATTGGACCTACCTTTTAACAGGCAGCATGGCACAAGCCAAATGCAACAACCCCTAGAGCTGATACACAGTGATGTTTGTGGACCAATGAAAATTCAGACCTCTAGTGGGAATAAATATGTGCTGACTTTTATTGACCTACCTACTTAAAGAGAAAAGTCAAGTGCCAAAGAAAATTTAAAACATTTGTGGCAATGTCTAGTAATAGATTTCAAAGAAAGCCACTAGCAATCTGCACAGATAATGGAGGGGAATATGTGGGATATGAGATGAAAAATTACTTGATTGGACAAGGAACAGAGCATCAGCTTACAGTTCTGTGCAGACTGGTGTAGCAGAAAGGAAAAACTGCTCTCTTACTGAAATGTACAGAAGTATGCTCCTTGAAGCAGAGCTACCTGACAAGTACAGGGGAGAAACAACATGGCTACCTACCTACAAAACAGATTACCTACTTAAAAGTGCATGCAGCAGGGCTTTTTTTGAGCAGGAAAGCACAGGAACACAGTTCCGGCTGGCTTGGCACCAGGGGGTGTGGCCTAATATGCAAATGAGTTCCTGCTGGGCTTTCTCTACAAAAAAGCCCTGTGTGAAACAATGATGACACCAGAGGGTGTGACCTAATATGCAAATAAGTTCCTGCTGGGCTTTTTCTACAAAAACAGCCCTGGAAAGTAGTGTACCACTTGAACTGTGGTTTGGGCACAAACCCAGCCTGAATCATCTAAAAATGTTTGAATCAAAGGCCTACCATTACATTTCTAAAGAAGAAGAAGAGTTGGATTTATACCTGCCCTTCACTCAGAGTCTCAGAGCGGCTTACACTCGTCTTCCCTTCCTCTCCCCACAACAGGCACCCTGTGAGGTAGGTGGGACTGAGAGAGCTTTTTCAAGAACTGCTCTTGAGAGAAAAGCTCTGAGAGAACTGTGACTGACCCAAGGTTGCCCAGCTGGCTGCATGTGGAAGAGTGGGGATTCGAACCCAGTTCTCCATATTAGAGTCCACCTCTCTTAACCACTACACCAAACCGGCTCTCAATAGAAAAGAAAAACAGACCGATGTGGGTCTTAGAGCAGAAGAGGTCATTTTTGTTCGTTATGCATTGAGTTGCAAGATACAGGATCTTCACCCCAGAAACAGAAACAGTCAAGATCTGCAATGTAGTCTACATTCAGTGAAAGGGAGAAATCAAGCAACATGGAGAAACTAGATATCAGTGAATCTACACCAACAGAGGAAAAACAAAGCACATAATCAGAAACAGCATTTGAGTATGATGGACAACACACATGATACACCTATAAAACCTAAAGAACCAGAAGGGGCAAAAGAACCCTATGTCAGATGGTCAACCAGATCAAAGAAAGGAGAAACACCAAGAAGCCTTTCTTATTTAGCAAAGGTAGAAACTATTCCTGAGCCTTCTACATGGGAAGACATAGCACAGATGCCTGCATAAAAAGAAGAAAAATGGAGAAAAGCTGCAGAAGAGACTGAATCTCTGATTGAGAACCAAACATGGACACTTACAGAACTGCCTCCAGGAAAGAGGGCAGTGGAAGCATGCAGACACCTGAAATGGATATGGCAGTTAATGCAAGACTTTGGAATAAAGGAACCCAAATCAGTGCAACTCTTTGAAGACAACCCAGGGTGCATCAAACTTGCACAGATAGAGAGGATCAACTCAAGGACTAAGCACATGGATGTGAAGCATGACCTAGTAAGAAACATGCAAGAAGAAGGGCTTGTTGAGTAGGAATACTGTCCTATAAATGAAATTGCTGCAGATGCATTCACCAAATCACTTCCTCAAGAAAAGTTTGAAAGTTTACATAAGAAGATAAATCTTGTGGACTTTGTTTGCAAGACCTGGAAAAGACAATGTCTGGTGCAGAAAGAAGAGAAGAAGACTGTGACGGGGGCAAAAAGAAGACAATTAGATAGAATAGTGAGGTCAGCAACTTCTAAGTGTCATTCTTTGTCTCCAGATTGTTACTGTTAGGGCAATTTTCTCCTTCTTTTTGGAAGTTCCACACTTAGTCTTCCTCTCTCCCTCAGCAAGAGATGAAGGCTGCAATCACATACACTAAATAATGTATTTTCAATCCACTTTCCAACTGGATTTTGCCAGTTCACACAGTAGAATCCAGTTGGAAAGTGGATTAAAAATGCATTATTTAGTGTGTGTGAGCACAGCCATAGTTAGGTCCCTCTCTGGGTGCATTCACGCACATTAAATAACACAATTTGCAACTGGATTTTTACTGTGTAAGAATGGCGAAATCCACTTGCAAACAGTCGCCATGTGAAAGCACACACTCTCTTTGTCCTTTTTACTATCAAGTATGTTTGTTCCTGAATAAGCCTTTACCTACTCTTTAATCAGGTTGTGCACTATTGCTGTGTTAATTACTCTGCCAAGAGAACCGAGAAATTCAAAAAACAGAACTGAAGTAAAGCATGTGTTAACATGACACATTAAATGATGCAAAATTACACAATGGCAGCCAACTATACCCAGTAGTATAGACTACAGTCCTTAGAAATCTATCCAAGTAACTTTGTGAAGCCTTTTGTACAGTGCTACCCTGTAGGCTGTGTAGAAAAGCCCTCTTGAATACTGCAGTTTTGCATCATTTGTGGAAAGCCAGGGAGCCTTTCTGATCTTCTCAGGCAGCCCATTCTGTAAGGCAGGTGTGTCAAACTCATTTGTTATGAGGGCCAGATCTGACCTTGTCAGGCCAGGCCATGTATATCATAAAATGTAATACCAAGTAAGAGAGATATAAACTTTATAAAGGACGCAGACAAACACAAAGATTTTTTAAAAAGCTTAAAAGAAAACATGCTTAAAACATTAGCACTCGGTCTTAAAGATACTTTCTTTGTATTTCTCCTGTGCAAGCCAGGGAACTGGGCAAAGGAAGCTCTGGCTTTCCTTCCCCAGGGGATCAGGAGGGTGAGGAGCCTGAGCCAATAGAAGGAAGAGAGGCTTGGCTCAGTAGCTCTGCTGTGCAATTGGGAGAGCCTGGCAAAGCAAGCTATTCCTCCCCCCTCCTCTCTGAGGGAGGAACCTCAGCCAATGGAGAAAATAGAGGCTTTGCTTTGTAGCCCCTGTGCGATTCAGCAAGCCTGGCAAAGCAAGCTGTGATGCAGAAGGTAGCAAGAGAGGAGAAGGAAGCAGATGACAGTTGGTTGCTTGGGGGCCTGACAGGAGCCCTTCAAGGGCCTGATTTGGCCCCCGGGCCGCACATTCAACACCCCTGCTGTAAGGTGAGGGCCACAATCGATAAGGCACATGTATGGGCAGTTGTTGATTTTGTCCATTTGCAGACTGGCACCTGCAGAAGCTCCTACTCAGATGAGCAAAGCCATAATGGCAGAGCAGGGGGAGACAGAAGATGTCAGGGATCACAGCAGAGATTCCAAATATCTGTTAAATTGACACTAAATCTCCCAGTTAATTCACCATATAATTCTGAACAAAAGTGGGTTGGTTGCAGCACGCTTGGTTAGCCCACAGGTTATCTATATCTTTCAGAAAGGACAATGCAAAACTGTATCCAAAGCAAAAATTTAAAGAGAAGTGTATAATTTTAGTTCGCACAAACTTGTTGATTCCATAAAGTAAGTTTCAGGCAAAATATAAGTTTTATCTGGCATACAGCACTGTGGCTCTTGAAAGCAAAAGGAAGGGTGGGGGAAATAAAGAGAGAAATTTTCTTGAATTTTAGAGCAGTTGTTGTTTTCCCAGCTAAACTGTTCCCTTGTAACAAGCGTGAGTGTGTGCAGCTTCCTCTGCTTCCCCTACTTTTGGACTAATTTTGATCGCTGTTTGGAATTGTGTGCCTATGCCTGAAGCACAGCATGTTCTCCAAAGTCCATGTGCTGTGAATCTGGTTGACAACAGCCTCGTGCTTCCCGAATCTCCTTCATCCCAAATGTTAAGTGATGTTATAAAATAACTTGAAACTTTTTTTTTTTTGCAGAGTTGTGTTGGCTTGTGCAATGCTGAATCATTTCACTGCCATTCCCTTTTCTCTAGAATCTCAAAATGCTCTTGGGCAGCCTGGGGTCGATTCCCTTTTGACTTATTGAGGAAGTTCCTGGTGACCTGCTGCTCTGAAGCTGTGGGGCAGTACCCAAAAGTGGCTCGTCAGGTCTCTGAAAGTGGGTCGGGGGCCAGCCCTTGCCCTTTCCATTGCTCTCTTTTGTAATTTGGAAACCAAGATCTGGCCCTGGAAACAGTATCTTCCATGTCATACATTACTTGGTGCTTTTTCTTCACTATATGTACATGTCAATCAAGTAAAATGTGTCCTGATGGTTACTGGTAGGATTGTCAAGTCCCCCATGCGCCGGCCGCTCTAGGCGCTTCTGGGAAATCTCTGTGGTCTCCGGAGGAAGACAAAGGGTTGAAAGTTTGGAACACTTTCCCTATGAAGAAAGGTTAAAACTCTTGGGGCTCTTTAGCTTGGAGAAACGTCGACTGCGGGGTGACATGATAGAGGTTTACAAGATAATGCATGGGATGGAGAAAGTAGAGAAAGAAGTACTTTTCTCCCTTTCTCACAATAAAAGAACTCATGGGCATTCAATGAAATTGCTGAGCAATAGGGTTAGAATGGATAAAAGGAAGTACTTCTTCACCCAAAGGGTGATTAACGTGGAATTATCTGCCACGGGACATAGTGGTGGCTACAAGCATAGCCAGCTTCAAGAGAGGTTTGGATAAAAATATGGAGCAGAGGTCCATCAGTGGCTATTAGCCACAGCATATTATTGGAACTGTCTGGGGCGGTGATGCTCTGTATTCTTGGTGCTGGGGGTGGGGGGTGCAAAGTGGAAGGGCTTATAGCCCCACTTGTGAACCTCCTTTTTTTTTGCCACTGTGTGACACAGAGTGTTGGACTGGATGGGATATTGGCCTGATCCAACATGGTTTCTCTTATGTTCTTATGATCCAAAGTTTGACTTTGATTAACCGAAATTAAAAGAGGAAAAAAGAGAGAGAAAGCAGGCTGTGTCCCAGAGCCTCAGCATGGTACAATACTATAGAGTCTACCCTTCAAAGCAGCCATTTTTTATGCGGGGGAGCTGATCTCTGTCAGCTGGAGATCAGTTGTAAAAGCAGGGGATCTCCAGGATCCAACTGGAGGTTGGCAACCCTGCATTGTGGAAGCATTTTGCGGTGATCAGTGGGCTCCAGCAGAACAGCAGGGAGTGGCATTAAAGTTGTGTTCTGCAGATGGAAGTGCCTTTTCGTTAACAGAAATTTTGGTCTGGATCCAACCCGTTGTCTCCTTATACAGCTCCATAGAGAGGTACTGCTTGGTGTATTTTTATTTGGTTACTTGAGACATTTCTGTATTACTTCTCCAGGAAAAAAAAAATCTATTCCAATCAGTGCATAGACTACTACATACAGCACCAGTAAAAACAAACAATGAAACCCACAAGTTTCTGGATTCCTGGATTTCTCCTCCCTCCTCTACCATCTTGAGTACTGCCTGTTATTTTTTCTATATCTGATCCAAATAGAGGTTGACTTCCCTAGTTTAGATTGTTTGATTTAATTTATTTATAATATTTATTAGCCAACTTTCTACCTTGCAGAACTCAAAGCAGCTTACAAAGCAAATAAATCAACAGTATGATAAAAAATACATGGAAAACTGGATTACTTCCTCTTTTTTTTGCTGCCAGTTCCCAGCATTCCAAAGTTCCCAGCATTCCAAAGGTGAAAAACTGATGCTAGCCACACCTTGCTGTGCCCACTGAATTCAACAAAGAATCCTACATTTGATGCTGGCAAAGAGACCTTCTGTTCATGGCCTTTCTCTGTTTTTGTACATCCAAGCTGACAAATAGCTCTGGACAACTTGAAAGTTTGTACAAGTCACTTACCTTAACAGAGAGTACTGAATGGCTTTTTGTGTTTGGGTGTTGATATGGACCCAACATGGTTGTCTGTTTTATTAGTTAAGTGGTTTTCAAAGAAACATTTGCTGCTGCAGGCTTGACCAAATGTTTTAAGCAGTGAGGTATCAGGCCATAAAGAGATTAACATAATGGTTATAATGTAAAAATATCGGGGGGGGGGGGATTCTGGAAAAAGAGGTGCCGAAACTGTCAAAAGGGAAATGAAGGAAAAACACATGAGTGCCCCTCATGTTTTTATATCTTAATGTGATTTTATGTTCCATGTATTTAAATGAGTGTGGAAGCCGCCCTGAGCCTGCTTTTGCAGGGAGGGCGGGATATAAATGGAAATAAATAAATAAATGAATTTTAAAACATTTTTTGAGAATGTTTTTTTCCACAAAGAGGTTCCAGAACTCTGTTCTGCCATGTTCCCACACAAAAAAAGAAAAAGAAAAAAAAAGAAAAACTCTGGTAATATCTTCTGTAAATAAATAAATACAGTACTCCTAATAGCAGTACTACTATAATAGCAGTACTACTTATAGTCCCTGGAAAAGACAATGATACTAGGAAAAGTTGAGGGCAGCAGGAAAAGAGGAAGAGCTGACATGAGATGGATGGACTCCATCATGGAAGCCGTGGCCCTCAGTGAGCACGGCTGTTAATGATACAGGATGTTTCGGAGGACATTAATTCATAGTATCACCATAAGTTAGAAGCAACTTGCTGGCACTGAACACCCACCCACTACTAATAGTACTAGGAGTAGTATTTTCAGAGGGCATTTAGATGTTTAGGGGGGTGGATTGTATTTTTATGGTTTGATATATTAAAAGGCTTTTGTTGCTAGACAAAAAAAAAGGATGATTGATTAAATATTGTCTTGGCTTCAGTCCAATGGTACTTAAAAACAAACAAACATGTGTTATCTTGTAATATTTTTTGTCACCATGCTTTCATTTTGCAAATGAACTGAAACTCCCTGACTGGGATTTCTCCACTACCAGCCCTTGAAATTTAATATAAAACTAAACCGGGGCTTTAATTCTGCTGTTCATATCATTTTTTTTTTAAAAAAACACCACCCAGTGGGGACCCAAAGAGGCTTGTATCACACTCCTCTCCATTTTTTCTCACAACAACCTTGTGAGGTGGGATAGGCCAGACACACAGTCATAGCCTAAGGTCACCTAGCAAACTTCCATGGCAGAGTGGAGGTCTGGACCTGGATCTTCCAGTCACTCTGACCACTATGCAGCACTGGCTATCTTTCTGTTTACCTTTATTGACTTACAACATATACTTATAAAGTACATTAGAATCAGAGACTCACACAGAGTTGGAAAGGGCCATACAGGCCATCTAGTCCAACTCCCTGCTCAAGCAGGATCAGTCTAGAGCATCCCTGACAAGTGTTTGTTGAGCCACTGCGTAAAGACTGCTGGTGAGGGGAGCTCACCCTTCCCCCTCTCGGTAGCTGATTCCGCTGAGGAGGAGAAAAAGAAGAACAAGAAGAAGAAGAGGAGGAGGAGGAGAGTGGAATTATACTCCACTCTTTACTTCCCGAAGGAGTCTCAGAGTGGCTTACAATCTCCTTTCCCATCCCCTCCCCACAACAGACATACTGTGAGCAATACCCCCTCTAAACTGGTCCTGAGTAATGCCCAAGACTTGGTGAGAGATGTAAAAGTGAGCGCACCACTTGGGAGCAGTAACCATAATGTTATTGATTTCACCATTTGTATAAATAGGGAGTTGCCCCAAAAGACCGGCACAACCACGTTTAACTTTAAAAGGGGTAAATTCTCTGAGATGAGGAGGCATGTGAAGAGGAAACTGAAAGAAAAGGTAAATATGGTCAAAACCCTTTGGGAAGCTTGGAGGCTATTTAAAACTACAATCCTAGAAGCTCAGATAAAATATATACCACAAGTTAGGAAAGGCACAAACAGGTATAAAAAAAGGCCTGCATGGTTAACAAACAAAGTGATGAAAGCTATAAAAGATAAGAAGGACTCCTTTAAGCGGTGGAAAACCAGTCCAAGTGAGATTAATAAAAGGGAACACAGGCTGTGGCAAATCAAATGCAAGACTGTGATCAGGCAGGCAAAAAGGGACTATGAGGAGCATATTGCAAAAAACATAAAGACCAACAATAAAAATTTCTTTAAATATATTAGAAGCAGGAAACCAGCCAGGGAGGCCGTGGGGCGCTTGGATGACCAAGGGGTAAAAGGATTACTGAAGAAGGATAGGGAAATGGCTGAGAAGCTGAATGCATTTTTTGCCTCTGTCTTCACTGTGGAAGATGAGAAGTGTTTGCCTGCTCCAGAACCACTAATTTTGGAAGGGGTGTTGAAAAACCTGAGTCAGATTGAGGTGACAAGAGAATTGATAGATGAATTAAAAACTAATAAGTCACCAGGTCCGGATGGCATACATTCGGTGGGAAGGGCGGGATATAAATCAAAATATAAATAAATAAATAAATCCAAGAGTTCTGAAAGAACTCTAAGTTGAACTTGTGGATCTTTTGACAAAAATCTGTAATTTTTCATTTAAATCTGCCTCCGTTCCTGAGGACTGGAAGGTAGTGAATGTCACCCCCATCTTTAAAAAGGATTCCAGAGGAGATTGGGGAAATTACAGGCCAGTCAGTCTGACTTCAATACCGGGAAAGTTGGTAGAAACCATTATCAAGGACAGAATGAGTAGGCACATTGATGAACACGGGTTATTGAGGAAGACTCAGCATGGGTTCTGTAAGGGAAGATCTTGCCTCACTAACGTGTTACATTTCTTTGAGGGGGTGAACAAACATGTGGACAAAGGAGACCCAATAGATGTTGTTTACCTTGACTTCCAGAAAGCTTTTGATAAAGTTCCTCATCAAAGGCTCTTTAGAAAGCTCGAGAGTCATGGAGTAAAAGGACAGGTCCTCTTGTGGATCAAAAACTGGCTGATTAATGGAGGACAGTGGAGGACAGTAAGCAGTGGGGTGCCGCACGGCTCAGTACTGGGTCCCATGCTCTTTAACTTGTTCATTAATGATTTGGAGTTGGGAGTGAGCAGTGAAGTGGCCAAGTTTGCAGATGACACTAAATTGTTCAGGATGGTGAGAACCAGAGAGGATTGTGAGGCACTCCAAAGGGATCTGTTGAGGCTGGGTGAGTGGGCATCAACGTGGCAGATGAGGTTCAATGTGGCCAAGTGCAAAGTAATGCACATTGGGGCCAAGAATCCCAGCTACAAATACAAGTTGATGGGGTGTGAACTGGCAGAGACTGAAGAGAGAGATCTTGAGGTCGGGGTGGATAACTCACTGAAAGTGTCAAGACCGTGTGCGATTGCAATAAAAAAAGACCAATGCCATGCTGGGAATTATTAGGAAGGGAATTGATAACAAATCAGCCGGGATCATAATGCCCCTGTATAAATCGATGGTGTGGTCTCATTTGGAGTACTGTGTGCAGTTCTGGTCGCCGCACCTCAAAAAGGATATTATAGCATTGGAGAAAGTCCAGAAGAGGGCAACTAGAATGATTAAAGGGTTGGAACACTTTCCCTTTGAAGAAAGGTTGAAATGCTTGGGGCTTTTTAGCTTGGAGAAACGTCGCCTGCGGGGTGACATGATAGATGTTTACAAGATCATGCATGGGATGGAGAAAGTAGAGAAAGAAGTACTTTTCCCCCTTTCTCACAATACAAGAACTTGTGGGCATTCGATGAAATTGCTGAGCAGTCAGGTTAAAATGGACAAAAGGAAGTACTTCTTCACCCAAAGGGTGATTAACATGTGGAATTCACTGCCACGGGAGGTGGTGGCGGATACAAGCATAGCCAGCTTCAAGAGGGGATTGGATAAAAATATGGAGCAGAGGTCCATCATTGGCTATTAGCCACAGTGTGTGTGTGTGTGTGTGTATAATTTTTTTTTGGCCACTGTGTGACACAGAGTGTTGGACTGGATGGGCCATTGGCCTGATCCAACATGGCTTCTCTTATGTTCTTAAGTCTTGTGAGCAAAAATTATGCTTCATGAAGTACTGGAATTAACTTTGTGTGCCACTACATAAATTAGTTTGCTCTCGGGCCATTCCTCCTGAGCTAAGACAAAAATATGTGAGCTGGAGGCTAAAAAACTATGAGCTAGTTCACACTAACTCAGCTTAGAGGAAACACTGCCTGTGAGGTAGGTGGGTTTGAGAGAGATCTTTCGAGAACTGCTCTTGAGCAGAACAGCTCTAAGAGAACTTATGGCTGACCCAAGGTCACATCAGCAGATGCATGTGGAGGAGTGGGGAGTCAAACCTGGTTCTCCCAGATAAGAGTCCATGCAACTAACCACTGCACCAAACTGACTCTCAGAAAAATATCCTGTCCCTTTAACAGAGACTTTACGTCTAGGAATGAGCAGATGAAGGTTTTCATGGCATGGAGGTAGATGGCATCACCTGGCAAATACAAATCTCATTAAGTCAATGCAATGTCACGGTTAAGAGTGCAGGATTAATATCTGGGAGACAGGGTTCGAATTCCCAGTTGTGCCATGGAAGCATGCTGGGTGACCTTGGGCCAGTCACAGACTCTCAGCCTAACCACCTTACAGGTTGTTGTGAGGATAAAATGGAAGAGAGGAGAATTTATGATATATAAATTAAGCCTTTGTTAAAGTGATAGAACGTTTTTCCTCCTGGCAACCTGAGTTTGTTTGGAACCGAGTACCATGGGCCTTGCTCCCATGACACAACAGCAGACGGCCTTGACTGTCATTTGTTGAAATGTTGACATGACATAATCCTCACACTCACTCAGGGCTTTTTTTGTAGCAGGAACTCCTTTGCATATTAGGCCACACATCCCTGATGTAGCCAATCCTCCTGGAGCTTACAGTAGGCCCTGTCCTAAGAGCCCTGTAAGCTCTTGGAGGATTGGCTACATAAGAGGGGCATGGCCTAATATGCAAAGAAGTTCCTGCTACCAAAAAAGCCCTGCTCACACTGATGAAGAATAGGAAGATGATGAAGAAGAAGATATTGGATTTATATCCCGCCCTCCACTCCGAAGAGTCTCAGAGCGGCTCACAGTCTCCTTTAACTTCCTCCCCCACAACAGACACACTATGAGGTGGGTGGGGCTGGAGAGGGCTCTCACAGCAGCTGCCCTTTCAAGGACAACCTCTGCCAGAGCTATGGCTGACCCAAGGCCATGCTAGCAGGTGCAAGTGGAGGAGTGGGGAATCAAACCTGGTTCTCCCAGATAAGAGTCCGCACACTTAACCACGACACCAAACTGTCTCTCCAGTTTGTCATCCCTTTGACCACAGTTCATCAAACTGTAAAGGAACTATATATATTTTCAAAAAGTGGCAGAGAGGAACAAGATAGGGATCGCAAACATCTCCCCCCCCCCCCGAAAAAAGGTCTGTTTCTCAATACATTCTTATCAGCTGAGAGCCATCCGTATAGGCAGCCACCTGCCCGGAGCCCTTCATTCTAATCTGATTGGAACAAGTCTTCTGAAATGCCCAATGGGATTGTAAACTATGATTCACTTGGAGAAGAGGCGGAGGTGATGGGAGAGATAACCTTGAGCGACGCAAAGTGGAAACCGTACACCCTTGCAGGGATTCCCAGCACTCACACTCAAATTCCACTTTCACTAATGGGAAGCATTAACAAAAAAAAAAGAAAAGAGAAGAGAAAGCAAAACTCTTCCACTTCTGCTGAGTCAGTTCAAAACAGGGAGGGCCAACTGGTAGCCCATCTGCTGGATCAGATTTTGAGGCAATTGCAAGGTTGCCAAGTCCAATTCAAGAAATATCTGGGGACTTTGGGGGTGGAGCTAGAAGCAAGATTGTGGCAAGCATAACTGAACCCCATAGGGAGTTCTGGCCATTACATTTAAAGGGACCACACACCTTTTAAATGCCTTCCCTCTATTGGGAATAATGACGGATAGGGGCACCTTCTTTGGGGGCTCATAGAATTGGACCTCCTGGTCCAATCTTCTGAAACTTGGCGGGTTCTTTGAGGAGAGGTATCAGATGCTGTGCTGAAAATATGGTGCCTCTATCTCAAAAAACAGCTCCTTCAGAGCCCCAGATACCCGCAGATCAATTCTCCATTATTGTCAGAACTTGTAACTTTCCTATATGCTGTTAGCCTATGTGACTCCATATTGTAACCAGGCACTAACCCCTGCAACCTTGCTTCGGCAACTAACAAACATTTCTGTGCATTTCAAAACAAACTGTGATCACTGAAGGGTGACAGATAGCCTCTGGTCAACATCTACAGGTGGCTCTTTGAAGCCGGGCCGGTCAGGCTCTCTCAGCAGGACTCCATCCTCCCTTACTGATAACAGACCCTGAGAAACAGACTATCATCTCTAGCCGTGTGAAAGATCGTTTTATTGCTGTCGCACAACTGCATATAATGTAACCAATGCTAACTTTCGATATCAGTGTTATCCTGTACCTTCAGCTCTGTAGTTCTCAATAAACGCCTATACTTTTGCAACAAAGTCTTGGGCCTCGTTTGAAGTTCTTCCAGTTCTGACAATTATACCCTATGGGAATCAGTCTAAAAAGGTAACGGTGCAAGCACCAGTGACGTTGCTTTCACAATGTTTTCACGGCAGACTTTTTACGGGGTGGTTTGCCATTGCCTTCCCCAGTCATTTACACATCCTCCCCAGCAAGCTGGGTACTAATTTTACTGACCTCGGAAAGATGGAAGGCTGAGTCAACCTGGAGCCGGCTACCTGAACCAGCTTCTTCTGGGATCGAACTCAGGTCCCAAGAAGAGGGCTTCAACTGCAGTACTGCAGCTTTACCACGCTGTGCCATGGGGCTTAGGGAATAATGGAGTGCTTTCCCTTCCCCACCCCCACTTTCTGATGACAATGAAGGGGGGTGGAGGCCTCCATCCCCTGCCCCCACCTGAGGATTGGCAACCCTAGGCAATTGTTTTCCTCTCCCCAATAGTTCTACTAAATTTTAATCAAGGCATGCGTGGAAATAAACTTATTGGACTGCTGTGGAGAAAACCAGTATTCTCAACCAGTAGAGAATACGTTTCACCTTATAAGTTGCACCTATCTTTTATGTGCAAAGTATATTTAATTTGAATTTCGTCTATTTATTAAATTGGATTTTTTTTTTTAAAAAAACCTGCCGTTCCCTGTTTACGCAGGGCTTGGGGCAGTTCACAACAATGTGAGTCCAAGGGCAGCTTTAAGACCAACGACGTTTAATTCTGGGTATAATCTTCGGTGTGTTTGTGTATGCTTCTTCAGATACTGAAGAAAGATACTGAAGATATGAACAAGTGTGCATGCACAAGGAAAGCATATACCTAGAATAAAACTGTTGGTCTTCAAGGTGTCACTGGACTCAGACTTGTTCTACTGCTTCATATCTGCACAGCTACCCACCTGAATGTATATAATATGGACAGGGCTTTCTTTTCTTTGAGCAGGAACACACAGGAACGCAGTTCTCGCTGGCCTGACGTCAGGGTGTGTGGCCTCATATGCAAATGAGTTCCTGCTGGGCTTTTTCTACAAAAAAAGCCCTGAATATGGACATTCATATGTAATGCTGCTCCTTTCAAGTTGACGTGTCTCCCAAAATGATTAATTGACTGGGGAAATTAGCTTAGCGAGAGGCGGGTAACTCAGGATCATCACCTCTGTATACCAGAATCTTCAGAAGACTTTCAGATAAACCAGGTTGTTGTTCAACTGATAGTGTTTTTATTGAACTATAATAAAGGGTAAAAGCATACACACTCAGAGCATACTGTATAAACACACAAAGACAAGCTAACCAAGAAATAAAAAAGGAATTGGTGGGGAATAGTTTGGGACAGGTTATATTTACTAGTCTTGAAGATTCAGGTCCGGAGAGAGAAGCAACCAGCGCTTTGTGGAGTGTGAAGCTGACGCCAAGAAAACTGTGACTACTGGAGATGGGTCCATGTCTTTCGAGGGAAAATACACCTTTGGACAATGTGACAGGTTTGCCCCTAAAACAATACCATGGATGCATTTACGGGAAGGTTCCTAAAGTGGCAGAAAATGCAAATGGCTGATGGCTCTTCAGGAAGGAGATCAAAGATCTGATTGAAACTTGATGGCTTTCCCAAGACTGATAATATTGGATGATAACCCTCAGAAATACAGGATGGGGAGGTAATCCTAGATGTTATGGCTATGCTAACAGGGTAAATGTCTCAAGTGGAAGAAGCAGGTCTGGGAATAAAAGAGGTTAATGTAAAGCAAGGTGCTATTTTCCCCAAGAAATCCGTTGTTACAAAAGTAAAGGAAATGCTTTGCAAATCAGCCTTTTAAATCACTTACCAAATCTTTTTCCAAGCTGGTTTCCTGGTTGAAATTTAGGGTCACCTTTGGGCCAAATGGTGTCTTAATATGGCAGGCAAACTAGTAAAGAGTCCAGTAGCACCTTTAAGACTAACAAATTTTATTGTAGCACAAGCTTTCGAGAAACACAGCTCTCTTTGCCAGATACATCTGACAAAGAGAGCTGTGTTCCTCGAAAGCTTATGTTACAATGAAATTTGTTGGTCTTAAAGGTGCTACTGAACTCTTAACTCTTTTGCAGCAACAGCTAATAAGGCTGACTGCTTTGGTTACATGGCATATTGGGAGTGATTATTTTATATATGAAGGTTGTTTGCTCTTACTTTTCTGTGAATGCCAGCTGCCCATCTGCAGGACATTAGCTGACTGGTAACAACTGATGCTGGTTTTATTATATAAATGGACAGGGTTGCCAACAGGCCTGCAGGAAAAAAAACCCTCTGTCCCTTTAACAGAGGCTTAAGATAGGGAAATGGGTAGCTGATGTTTTCATGGGAGATAAATAACCTAAGCTGGTAAAGAGCATCCGACAGCTCTATTAAGGGGGCACAACATTTTTTCCCTCCAGGTTGTTGGCAACTCTGTATCTAGACCACTCTTTCATTGGTATGTGGCAGAATGCCTTTTCACTGCCTGGAAAACAGAGTAGACCCTCAAGCAGGCTGCTCATCCTGATTGGAAAGCTTGTTTTAAATTATCTTTTAGGGGAAAAGAGTTAGATTTATACCCCGCCTTTCACTTGGAGTAGTGGTTTACAATCTCCTTCGCTTCCTCTCCACACAATAGACACTCTGTGAGGCAGGTGAGAGAGCTCTGAGAGAACAGGTCTGAGAGAATTGTGATTGACCCAAGGTCACCCAGCTGGCTGCATGTGGAAGAGTAGGGGATCAAACTCAGTACTCTAGATTAGAAGCTGCCACTCTGAACCACTACACCACACTGGTTACTTAGTATCCTAAGCAGAGGTCCATCAATGCCTATTAGCCACAGTGTATTGTTGGAACTCTCTGTCTGGGGCAGTGATGCTCTGTATTCTTGGTGCTTGGGCTGGTGGGGGGGCACAGTGGGAGAGCTTCTAGTGTCCTGGCCCCACTGATGGACCTCCTGATGGCACCTGGTTTTTTTTGGTCACTGTGTGACACAGAGTGTTGAACGATGGGCCATTGGCCTGATCCAACATGGCTTCTCTTATATTTTTATGTATCATAAGCCTGCCCTTACTCTGACACAGGGTTGCCAGCCTCCAGGTGACACTGGAA